>NW_027262467.1:17500-29537 GCF_902827115.2 Pseudochaenichthys georgianus
GTACTGATGCTGACTGGACTTAGTGTACTCTGATCCGGGTTCTGATGCTGACTGGACTTAGTGTACTCTGATCCGGGTACTGATGCTGACTGGACTTGGTGTACTCTGATCCGGGTACTGATGCTGACTGGACTCAGTGTACTCTGATCCGGGTACTGATGCTGACTGGACTTAGTGTACTCTGATCCGGTTATTGATGCTGACTGGACTTAGTGTACTCTGATCCGGGTTCTGATGCTGACTGGACTCAGTGTACTCTGATCCGGGTACTGATGCTGACTGGACTTAGTGTACTCTGATCCGGGTACTGATGCTGACTGGACTTAGTGTACTCTGATCCGGGTACTGATGCTGACTGGACTTAGTGTACTCTGATCCGGGTATTGATGCTGACTGGACTTAGTGTACTCTGATCCGGGTACTGATGCTGACTGGACTTAGTGTACTCTGATCCGGGTACTGATGCTGACTGGACTTAGTGTACTCTGATCCGGGTTCTGATGCTGACTGGACTTAGTGTACTCTGATCCGGGTTCTGATGCTGACTGGACTTAGTGTACTCTGATCCGGGTACTGATGCCTTCTGGACTCAGTGTACTCTGATCCGGGTACTGATGCTGACTGGACTTAGTGTACTCTGATCCGGGTACTGATGCTGACTGGACTTAGTGTGCTCTGATCCGGGTTCTGATGCTGACTGGACTTAGTGTACTCTGATCCGGGTACTGATGCTGACTGGACTTAGTGTACTCTGATCCGGGTACTGATGCTGACTGGACTTAGTGTACTCTGATCCGGGTACTGATGCTGACTGGACTTAGTGTGCTCTGATCCGGGTTCTGATGCTGACTGGATTTAGTGTACTCTGATCCGGGTACTGATGCTGACTGGACTTAGTGTACTCTGATCCGGGTTCTGATGCTGACTGGACTCAGTGTGCTCTGATCCGGGTTCTGATGCTGACTGGACTTAGTGTACTCTGATCCGGGTTCTGATGCTGACTGGACTTAGTGTACTCTGATCCGGGTACTGATGCTGACTGGACTTAGTGTACTCTGATCCGGGTACTGATGCTGACTGGACTTAGTGTACTCTGATCCGGGTACTGATGCTGACTGGACTTAGTGTACTCTGATCCGGGTACTGATGCTGACTGGACTCTAGTGTACTCTGATCCGGGTACTGATGCTGACTGGACTTAGTGTACTCTGATCCGGGTACTGATGCTGACTGGACTTAGTGTACTCTGATCCGGGTACTGATGCTGACTGGACTTAGTGTACTCTGATCCGGGTACTGATGCTGACTGGACTTAGTGTACTCTGATCCGGGTACTGATGCTGACTGGACTTAGTGTACTCTGATCCGGGTTCTGATGCTGACTGGACTTAGTGTACTCTGATCCGGGTACTGATGCTGACTGGACTTAGTGTACTCTGATCCGGGTACTGATGCTGACTGGACTTAGTGTACTCTGATCCGGGTTCTGATGCTGACTGGACTTAGTGTACTCTGATCCGGGTACTGATGCTGACTGGACTTAGTGTACTCTGATCCGGGTACTGATGCTGACTGGACTTAGTGTACTCTGATCCGGGTACTGATGCTGACTGGACTTAGTGTACTCTGATCCGGGTTCTGATGCTGACTGGACTCACTGTACTCTGATCCGGGTACTGATGCTGACTGGACTTAGTGTACTCTGATCCGGGTACTGATGCTGACTGGACTTAGTGTACTCTGATCCGGGTACTGATGCTGACTGGACTTAGTGTACTCTGATCCGGGTACTGATGCTGACTGGACTTAGTGTACTCTGATCCGGGTACTGATGCTGACTGGACTTAGTGTACTCTGATCCGGGTTCTGATGCTGACTGGACTTAGTGTACTCTGATCCGGGTACTGATGCTGACTGGACTTAGTGTACTCTGATCCGGGTACTGATGCTGACTGGACTTAGTGTACTCTGATCCGGGTACTGATGCTGACTGGACTTAGTGTACTCTGATCCGGGTACTGATGCTGACTGGACTTAGTGTGCTCTGATCCGGGTTCTGATGCTGACTGGACTTAGTGTACTCTGATCCGGGTACTGATGCTGACTGGACTTAGTGTACTCTGATCCGGGTACTGATGCTGACTGGACTTAGTGTACTCTGATCCGGGTTCTGATGCTGACTGGACTTAGTGTACTCTGATCCGGGTACTGATGCTGACTGGACTTAGTGTACTCTGATCCGGGTACTGATGCTGACTGGACTTAGTGTACTCTGATCCGGGTACTGATGCTGACTGGACTTAGTGTACTCTGATCCGGGTACTGATGCTGACTGGACTTAGTGTACTCTGATCCGGGTACTGATGCTGACTGGACTTAGTGTACTCTGATCCGGGTACTGATGCTGACTGGACTTAGTGTACTCTGATCCGGGTACTGATGCTGACTGGACTTAGTGTACTCTGATCCGGGTACTGATGCTGACTGGACTTAGTGTACTCTGATCCGGGTACTGATGCTGACTGGACTTAGTGTACTCTGATCCGGGTACTGATGCTGACTGGACTTAGTGTACTCTGATCCGGGTACTGATGCTGACTGGACTTAGTGTACTCTGATCCGGGTACTGATGCTGACTGGACTTAGTGTACTCTGATCCGGGTACTGATGCTGACTGGACTTAGTGTGCTCTGATCCGGGTTCTGATGCTGACTGGACTTAGTGTACTCTGATCCGGGTACTGATGCTGACTGGACTTAGTGTACTCTGATCCGGGTACTGATGCTGACTGGACTTAGTGTACTCTGATCCGGGTACTGATGCTGACTGGACTTAGTGTGCTCTGATCCGGGTTCTGATGCTGACTGGACTCAGTGTGCTCTGATCCGGGTACTGATGCTGACTGGACTCAGTGTACTCTGATCCGGGTACTGATGCTGACTGGACTCAGTGTACTCTGATCCGGGTTCTGATGCTGACTGGACTTAGTGTACTCTGATCCGGGTACTGATGCTGACTGGACTTAGTGTACTCTGATCCGGGTACTGATGCTGACTGGACTTAGTGTGCTCTGATCCGGGTACTGATGCTGACTGGACTTAGTGTACTCTGATCCGGGTACTGATGCTGACTGGACTTAGTGTACTCTGATCCGGGTACTGATGCTGACTGGACTTAGTGTACTCTGATCCGGGTACTGATGCTGACTGGACTCAGTGTACTCTGATCCGGGTACTGATGCTGACTGGACTTAGTGTACTCTGATCCGGGTACTGATGCTGACTGGACTTAGTGTACTCTGATCCGGGTACTGATGCTGACTGGACTCAGTGTACTCTGATCCGGGTTCTGATGCTGAGGCAGATATTTAAGAGCTTTCTTAACGCTAATGTTCTAACAGTCAGACTCTGGAGATGGAGCTGATGTTCTGTTCATGTTCACGTTCACACAGACGTGATTTCTGCCGCCGTCTTTCCTTTCTCCTGTGATATGACTTGATCGCTTTGAACTCCGCCCCCTGAGCTCTGATTGGTCAGCAGGCGGTGCTTTCACTGAGCTGAGATCTTAGCCTGCAGCCTAACCTGCTCCGGGCAGGCTAGCCGCTCAGCATCAGTTACCATGGAGATCTAGCCGCTAAGAAGAGAACCAGCTTCGTAGGACCGGAAACCCAGAGTTACCCTGAAGTTAGCCGCTCAGAGAACATCCGGCTTCGTCGTACAGGCTCTGGTCCATGTGGAACATCAACACACACATCCCTCTGCTCACAGGTTTGTATGAGAGTCAGACGGTGTGTTAGACGGGCCGTGACATCATGAACCTGCTGATGGACGCATTCCAACACTTGCTCTGCTCCAGCTGTGTTCACCTTGCAGCTGCAGCTCTGAGGCTTTGATCCTGATCAAGAGTTCGAGTCATGTTTAAAGTTTAACTTCTTCATGTGTCTGATATTAGAGTTCACTTTTCATTCAGGAAGTATGACGCTGCGCTGTCAGTAGCTTCTCCATGTCTGTGATTGGTCGAATGTTGCTAGCCCCGCCCCTTTCATGTGAACGCGCACTCAGCCGGACGGAGACACCCTGGCTTGAGTTACCGACTTGATAACCAGCGTCGTCTGACCGCTTAGCGAGAGCTCGATTGTTTTGGATTAGGTAACCCGGGTAACTCAAACATATCCAGGTTAGCTTGAACTGGATTTGTTTTTTGTTTTTTTTACTTAAATATTTGTATTTAAATGTAAACAAGCTAAACAGTATTTCATTTTTTTTGCTATATTTCTTAAATATTATATTTTTTTAATTAATGATGTCTTAGATTGTAATTGCTTTATTTAAAAACAAAGAAGATCAAATCGAAAAAGGGTGGGTATAAAATACAAGAATAACAATATTTCATTTTTATATTTTATTATAAATATTATATTTTAAATTCTGCATCATTTAATAAAATATATAATATGCTGCGTTCACACCGGACGTGATGCGATGTTTGGGGGCGGCGCGATTACATGTAAAGTCAATGCGAATTCCGCGGCGCGATTGGAGGGGGCCGCAACATACGCTCGAGTTAAAAATGTTCAACTCGAGCGTCATATTCGCGTGACGCAATCTCGCGGTAGCCAATCAGCGGTGAGGATCTCAGCCTGCCGTCATTGACGTAGAACCAGAAAACATCAGCCGTTACAAATACAGTCGCTGCTTTATTTATGACTGTAGGCCGTTGTTGTGAGCGTGGACGGTCGGAGCATATACTGCGTTAGCTTAGCCGATCTCCATTCAGAAAACACGCATTTTAAAAGGGTTGCTCGCCTGCCGTCTGTCTGCAGACTCAAAGCATTGACTCATGGTTTTTACTAACCGGTATCAGTGTGTTGTTACTTCGGCATCATTTAGAAACGTGTATTACAATTAAATCACGGTCAAATATGTTCATCTTGTTGTAGTTGTTGTGCCCCGTGCCAGCCAGTCTTGTTTGAATGATGCGAGTAAACACAGCTGCAGCCGCGGTGAAACTCCAGCGCATCGCGTCCGGTGTGAACGCAGCATAAGTTTCTCATTTTTTATTTAACCTTTTTACGTCAATTCATACAATGTAGAAATAGAATAGGATGAGTAAAAAATACAAGAAATGTAATGTCATTTTTATAAATATATTTTAATTATTATTTATTTTGTTTACGTTTCTTTTACAGCCTGGCTCAGAGGCTGCAACAAAGATGGGAGACTAGACAAGTTATGTGTAACAAAAAGCATATTTATTTACAACACCACAAAAACCAAAGGTCTTCAAAGAAACCTAATAAATGTGGAAGTCAGTTATCAGTAATGGTTGCGTGTATGGCTGTGTGAAAATGTGCAGAAACAAAGACGCGGCCGTGTCCAACAGAAGAGTGAGAGGGCAGTATGCGTTGGTGTTGGCCTTTTATGTAGACGGCCCAGGTGTGGCTCATCAGGTTGATCACCTGAAACACAGACAAGAGCCAGCAAGCAGAACACGGAGACAGAGACCTCTAGTGGAGGGGGTCGTAACACCCCCCCCCCCTTAAAAAAGGGGTTCCCCCTAGGAACACCGTCCAAACGTAGCAACCAACACAGAATAATATTTAAATGCAAAGTTCAAAATGACATATACATGTTCCATACTGACCGGTTTGAATTTCATATCGTTGTTCACCTAGTCTCCATTTTCCAACCCAGCAACTCTAGTGCCTGAAGAAGACTTTTAAGAGATGCAACCCCGCAACATCAGTGCCTGAGGAAGCTTTTTAAGAGTTCACAGGAAAGATGGAGATCAGAGAGAACACACACTGAAGAGAAGAGTGATGGATGATGGGCCATGCATGGAAGAGCACTAACAGGAGGTCCAAAAACAGATAAATATTCACCAGTGCCCGACAAATTACCTGCAGCTAGACAAAGCTCGCTAAAGCTTTGCCTTCAACAAGATTCCAGCTGTCACAAACTAGAATCAACATAAGCGTCAAACCAAAGGTTCCTCTGAAACAAACGGCTCACTAGCCAACCAAGCCTTCCTCAGAAGCACAGCACAAAGAGGCAACCAAACTACGCAAAGCTCACCCAACCAAGGCATGAACTGCAGCACTGTTCCCGAAGCTTACAGGTCTAAGTAACCACTTGCAGACACATCCAACAAATTACCATTTTGCACTTCCCTCCTGCATCTACTTACTTCCACATAAGCCACTGTAGCATCCTGCACTAAGATATCACCAAAACCCAGACTCGTTTTAGAACTAATAAAGCCAAACGGGTTACCAGGATCAAACGACTAACAGGAGAACACCAACATTATTTAACCACGGCGAGACAGATAACAAACACTCATGTACACATTGTAAACTCACTTAACACATTTGCAGCCAATCTCAAATAGCACATACACAGATAACAGCAGTCATGTCCCTCTATCTACCAAACAAAACAGAACCTAAACTCCCCCCTAGTCTTCAGGTGCTACTTATGGTGGGTATTTATGCACTGAAACCCACAAGCCCGGTAAAGCAACCAGCAATTGGCAACTCCACCTGCAGCTTTGGACGTGCTCCCGAGCTAATAGCTCTAACCACGTCCACACCACACTAAAACCCCCCAACGAATTCCAAAGGGAATCCGTTCTGAAGCCTACAGCAGCGTTCAGTTATTATGCTCCAAGTATCTGGAACAAACTCCCAGAAACCTGCAGGTCCGCTGCAACTCTGACTACTTTCAAATCCAGGCTGAAGACTTTTCTTTTTGTCGCTGCTTTTAATTGAACTATTCACATCTTAAACTGCACTGTAACTTTTATCCATGTATTTTTCCTTAATGTTTATTTTATTAGCTTTTCTTTTTTAATGCTTAATGTCTTTCATTTTTTTTTTTTTTGTAAAGCACTTTGAATTACCCTGCGTCGAAAAGTGCTCTATGAATAAACTTGCCTTGCCTTGCCTTACAGGGACAGAAGTGAGAGACACTCACAGGACCACCAAAAATCGGCTACAAAAATCACCACTATAACGAGCTTAGCGACGAAAAACAAAAACACTTTTCATTTCATTTCAACTGCTTACATTATCCAACAAAAACAAACATCTACTCACCACACTTGTCCATGTCTCCCAACCAACCGAGGTGCACCCGTCTACCAAGTTACAGCTGATCTGATTCCTGTAATCAGTCTCAGCCCTTCAATCCACTTACAAGCAGACAAAGATGGCTGCACTACAGAACTAGAAACAATGTCAACAATCCCAGACGAGCCCCCATTTGTTACAGCCTGGCTCAGAGGCTGTAACAAAGATGGGAGACTAGACAAGTTATGTGTAACAAAAAGCATATTTATTTACAACACCACAAAAACCAAAGGTCTTCAAAGAAACCTAATAAATGTGGAAGTCAGTTATCAGTAATGGTTGCGTGTATGGCTGTGTGAAAATGTGCAGAAACAAAGACGTGGCCGCCGTGTCCAACAGAAGAGTGAGAGGGCAGTATGCGTTGGTGTTGGCCTTTTATGTAGACGGCCCAGGTGTGGCTCATCAGGTTGATCACCTGAAACACAGACAAGAGCCAGCAAGCAGAACACGGAGACAGAGACCTCTAGTGGAGGGGGTCGTAACACATAGTTCTAGTAGAAATGAAGCCTGAGAATAAATCATTTAAATAACAAAAAAGGACTTCAATCTTTACCTGAGTCACTATCTATCCTTTCCTGTTTAATTTATACATTTCATGAATTGAACATAATAAAGTATTTAGCTCCATTCTGTTGTGATTAATTAAAAACTGACGCTTTCCATATTTTATCTCTCAGTTATTCTCCAAGCCTGAAGCTCCTAACGGTTACTACATCTACGGTGACGTGGGTAAGGACGAAAGAGACGTATACATTGAATTGACGTGCTAACGATCTCATCTTACCCGGCCTGTGTTCTGCTGTTTGAGGCACGGGGAAGACGATGGTGATGGACATGTTCTATTCTCACGTCGAGACGGAGAAGAAGAAGCGGGTTCACTTCCACGGCTTCATGTTGGACGTTCATAAAAGTGAGTTCTCTTTCATTTTAATACGGAGGGGGAGAATCCTTGAAGTTGGTGTTTAAAGCTCTGAGAGAAGTAGCTTTGAAGGCCAGCTGTCGTGCTGTGTTCAGGCAACGGCAGACGTCTCCGATACAGATATATAGAAACACGTCTATGAAGAGTTTCGCTCCAAACACCAATCAGATTCTAGCCACGCCTCATGTCCCTCTGTTCCACTTCCTGTTTCCAAAGAGCTGATTTGGGGATAGAGCTTTAAAGAGGAGGGTCTGAGCTCATGCGGGACCCGGCAGCTACCGTCTAAACTAAACTGCTGCCGTGATGAAACGCCATATCATGGATTATCAAGGATCTGAAACAGTCTGGAGCTCAAAGGCTTTCTCTCTTGCCGGTTACACCACAAGGTGAGTTCCTTTCTACTTCCTGCTTCTTCACACACATGCTCTCCAGCACAGGTTAGCTCTGAGTGTTAGCATGCTAATGTGAACACCGACCATATTACGTCCAGAGCAGTCGGGCATTGTTTCTGATAGCAGCGTTCTGATTGGCCCCTGGGTCCACATTTCAGATGTTACGTCATATCGGACGCAAATCTGGATCAGCTCCGTTGCTCCCCGTTTTTAGAGATTTGGGTACGGAGGAAAAGAGAGAGGGTTTATTTCCTGACGCTGTGTGAGTTCCCCGACACACCGGGGACACAGCGGGGACACAGCGGGGACACAGCGGGGACGCACCGGGGACACCGGGGGGGGACAGCGGGGGACACACTGGGGACACATGCTGATGTAGAGAAGACACCACAAAGTGACTTTTGCATGTCCCCTTTAAAGGTGGATACTTTATATATATATCCAGCCCTCCTTGCTGTCTCTGAGGAACTGCACACGGCTAAAGCAGCCTCCCTCTCCTCTGTCGTCATCCTGTTGGACCTGTCTGCTGCATTCGACACGGTGAACCATCAGATCCTCCTTCACTCTCCAAGAACTTGGAGTCTCAGGCTCTGCACTTTCCCTCCTCACCTCATTCCTCAAAGACCGCACCTACAGGGTAACCTGGAGAGGGTCCGAGTCCGACCCTTGTCAATTAACTACAGGGGTCCCTCAGGGCTCTGTTCTCGGTCCCCTCCTCTTCTCCCTGTACACAAACTCGCTCGGATCAGTCATTAGCCCGCATGGTTTTTCATACCACTGCTACGCTGACGACACCCAATGGATCCTGCCCTTCCCCCGCTCAGAGACCCAGGTCGTCGCTCGCATCTCTGCTCGTCCAGCTGACATCTCTCAGTGGATGTCCGCTCACCACCTCAAGCTCAACCTTGACAAAACTGAAGTGCTTTTCCTTCCGGGAAAAGATTGTCCCACTCTTGACCTGACTATCAACATCGGTTAAACCGTGCACCCCAGCACGTGCACTCCGCTCTGCATCAGCCAGACGACTCGCTGCACCCTCGCTGCGAGGGGGACCCAAGTTCCATCAGCAGGAACACGTGGGTTTGCTGTCCTGGCTCCAAGATGGTGGAATGAGCTCCCATTGACATCAGGACAGCAGAAAGCTCACACACCTTCCAGACTGAAGCTCGTCTCCTTCGACTCCACCTCGAGGATAGAACTACTAACAAAGCACTTATATACTAACAAAGGACTGGCTCCTCTAAAGCCAGTTGAGTAGCTCTTGAAATGCTTGGCTCTATGAAGCCTGATGTACTTTATGATTCTGTTTCCTTCAAGGTTGTGTCTTGTTGGTCGAATGCTTGAAGTAACCGGTTATTTCGTGTTTTTTCGTAATTATTATTATTGAGTGTTCTTGTATTTTAATGTGTGATTTTAGAGCTCGAGCCTGTGGGGAAACAGTATTTCGATTCGATCATCGCCCGGGCCTCCCAGTACACCCGTTGATGGTGTGTGCTGGGAGGCCCTAGTACACCTGTTGATGGTGTGTGCTGGGAGGCCCCATCGCCCGGGCCTCTGACCTGACCTGTGTACTGGGAGGCCCGGACGATGGGGCCTCCCAGTACACCCGTTGATGGTGTGTACTGGGAGGCCCGGGCGATGGGCAGATGAACACACGAGCAGAACAGATATGATTGTTCTCCATCGCCTCGCCGCAGGGATCCACCGCCTGAAGCAGAGCCTGCCGAAGAGGAGCGCCGGCAGGATGTCCAGGCCCTACGACCCGATCTCTCCCATCGCCGAGGAGATCAGCGAGGAGGCGGCGCTGCTCTGCTTCGACGAGTTTCAGGTAGATTTATACACCCTCTGTCGCCTCCTTTCTCACACACTTCCCTCTGTCGCCTCCTTTCTCACACACTTCCCTCTGTCGCCTCCTTTCTCACACACTTCCCTCTGTCGCCTCCTTTCTCACACACCTCTGTCGCCTCCTTTCTCACACACTTCCCCTGTCGCCTCCTTTCTCACACACTTTCCTCTGTCGCCTCCTTTCTCACACACTTCCCTCTGTCGCCTCCTTTCTCCCTGCACTTCCCTCTGTCGCCTCCTTTCTCACACACTTCCCTCTGTCGCCTCCTTTCTCACACACTTCCCTCTGTCGCCTCCTTTCTCCCTGCACTTCCCTCTGTCGCCTCCTTTCTCACACACTTCCCTCTGTCGCCTCCTTTCTCCCTGCACTACAACACACTCACTTCCCTCTGTCGCCTCCTTTCTCACACACTTCCCTCTGTCGCCTCCTTTCTCCCTGCACTACAACACACTCACTTCCCTCTGTCGCCTCCTTTCTCACACACTTCCCTCTGTCGCCTCCTTTCTCCCTGCATTACAACACACACACTTCCCTCTGTCGCCTCCTTTCTCCCTGCACTACAACACACACACTTCCCTCTGTCGCCTCCTTTCTCACACACTTCCCTCTGTCGCCTCCTTTCTCACTCACTTCCCTCTGTCGCCTCCTTTCTCACACACTTCCCTCTGTCGCCTCCTTTCTCACACACTTCCTTCTGTCGCCTCCTTTCTCACACACTTCCTTCTGTCGCCTCCTTTCTCCCTGCACTACAACACACTCACTTCCCTCTGTCGCCTCCTTTCTCCCTGCACTACAACACACACACTTCCCTCTGTCGCCTCCTTTCTCACACACTTCCCTCTGTCGCCTCCTTTCTCACACACTTCCCTCTGTCGCCTCCTTTCTCACACACTTCCCTCTTTCGCCTCCTTTCACACACACTTCCCTCTGTCGCCTCCTTTCTCACACACTTCCCTCTGTCGCCTCCTTTCTCACACACTTCCCTCTGTCGCCTCCTTTCTCACACACTTCCCTCTGTCGCCTCCTTTCTCACTCACTTCCCTCTGTCACCTCCTTTCTCACACACTTCCTTCTGTCGCCTCCTTTCTCCCTGCACTACAACACACTCACTTCCCTCTGTCGCCTCCTTTCTCACACACTTCCCTCTGTCGCCTCCTTTCTCACACACTTCCTTCTGTCGCCTCCTTTCTCACACACTTCCTTCTGTCGCCTCCTTTCTCCCTGCACTACAACACACTCACTTCCCTCTGTCGCCTCCTTTCTCCCTGCACTACAACACACAAACTTCCCTCTGTCGCCTCCTTTCTCACACACTTCCCTCTGTCGCCTCCTTTCTCACACACTTCCCTCTGTCGCCTCCTTTCTCACACACTTCCCTCTTTCGCCTCCTTTCACACACACTTCCCTCTGTCGCCTCCTTTCTCACACACTTCCCTCTGTCGCCTCCTTTCTCCCTGCACTACACAAGTCTTTCACCCCAAAGAGACATCATAGCTAGAATAAGAGATACATTAAACGTGTATTCTGTGCAGTTCAACAGTTTCAATGCAGTACATCAGAGAAAGAGATTCTCTTCGATAACTTATGCTGCAGATATTTAAATAAAAATAATCTCTAGTGAAAGATGTTCGTGAGAAATAAAGAAATGTCTCCCCCACTCTCAGTTTCTGTCTCGTGACAATACAACTTTAAGTTTTGCCACGACCTGGGTCTTAGATCTCATATGTTTTCACATGATGCCTTCAAGGACC
>NW_027262468.1:0-29873 GCF_902827115.2 Pseudochaenichthys georgianus
TACTGCCCCAGCTCCTACTGCCCCAGCTCCAACTGCCCCAGCTCCTACTGCCCCAGCTCCTACAGCTCCAACTGCCCCGGCTCCTACAGCCCCGGCTCCTACTGCCCCGGCTCCTACTGCCCCGGCTCCTACTGCCCCGGCTCCAACTGCGCCGACTCCTACAGCCCCGGCTCCTACTGCCCCGGCTCCTACTGCCCCGGCTCCTACTGCCCCGGCTCCTACAGCCCCGGCTCCTACAGCCCCGGCTCCTACAGCCCCGGCTCCAACTGCCCCGGCTCCTACAGCCCCAGCTCCTACAGCCCCAGCTCCTACAGCCCCAGCTCCAACTGCCCCAGCTCCTACTGCCCCAACTGCCCCAGCTCCTACTGCCCCAGCTCCTACTGCCCAGCTCCTACTGCCCCAGCTCCAACTGCCCCGGCTCCTACTGCCCCGGCTCCTACTGCCCCGGCTCCAACTGCCCCGGCTCCTACTGCCCCGGCTCCTACTGCCCCGGCTCCAACTGCCCCAGCTCCAACTGCCCCAGCTCCAACTGCCCCAGCTCCTACAGCCCCAGCTCCAACTGCCCCAGCTCCTACTGCCCCAGCTCCTACAGCCCCAGCTCCAACTGCCCCAGCTCCAACTGCCCCAGCTCCTACTGCCCCAGCTCCTACAGCCCCAGCTCCAACTGCCCCGGCTCCTACTGCCCCGGCTCCAACTGCCCCGGCTCCAACTGCCCCGGCTCCAACTGCCCCGGCTCCAACTGCCCCGGCTCCTACTGCCCCGGCTCCTACTGCCCCGGCTCCTACTGCCCCGGCTCCTACTGCCCCGGCTCCTACTGCCCCGGCTCCAACTGCCCCAGCTCCTACTGCCCCAGCTCCAACTGCCCCAGCTCCAACCTGACTAGCATCCACATGAAGAGTGAGGGCTGGTCCCTCTGGGGAGCTGCGAGGACGGGAGCCGAGCACAACACCGTTTTCGCAGCCTCAAAAGCCTGTTGACTTCGAGAGACCGTTCAGACGTGACCTTAGGGCTGAAGAGAGGGGAGGGGCACCCACCGTAGAGACCGCTCAGACGTGACCTTAGGGCTGAGGAGAGGGGAGGGGCACCCACCGTAGAGACCGCTCAGACGTGACCTTAGGGCTGAAGAGAGGGGAGGGGCACCCACCGGAGAGACCGCTCAGACGTGACCTTAGGGCTGAGGAGAGGGGAGGGGGCACCCACCGGAGAGACCGCTCAGACGTGACCTTAGGGCTGAGGAGAGGGGAGGGGCACCCACCGTAGAGACCGCTCAGACGTGACCTTAGGGCTGAGGAGAGGGGAGGGGCACCCACCGGAGAGACCGCTCAGACGTGACCTTAGGGCTGAGGAGAGGGGAGGGGCACCCACCGTAGAGACCGCTCAGACGTGACCTTAGGGCTGAGGAGAGGGGAGGGGCACCCACCGTAGAGACCGCTCAGACGTGACCTTAGGGCTGAGGAGAGGGGAGGGGGCACCCACCGGAGAGACCGCTCAGACGTGACCTTAGGGCTGAGGAGAGGGGAGGGGCACCCACCGTAGAGACCGCTCAGACGTGACCTTAGGGCTGAGGAGAGGGGAGGGGCACCCACCGGAGAGACCGCTCAGACGTGACCTTAGGGCTGAGGAGAGGGGAGGGGCACCCACCGTAGAGACCGCTCAGACGTGACCTTAGGGCTGAAGAGAGGGGAGGGGCACCCACCGGAGAGACGTTCTGACAGCACCCACGATGGTACCCCACCACGCCCAGGGAACGAGAGAGCTCTTGTCTGGTTGTTGGAACAGGGAACCGGCCAGCACCTTTGCCCTCACTGGCTTAACCTGTCCTTGGCCGACTACTTCACCCAGGTAGGTGACCGTTGCCTTAGCAACCTCACACTTTGCCAAGTTAACGGTCAGACACGCCCAGGCAAGACGTTCACACAGCGCGTGAATGTGTTGGAGATGTTCCTCCAGATACACAGCACAGACACCACCCGGTTCATCAGGCATTACGGTGTATGAGTACAACCCACTGGACGTGATGGATGAGGCGATCTCCCTGCGCTTGCCGTTAACGGGACCTGCCAGTAACCCTTCAGCAGGTCGAGTGTACTGACAAAGCAGAACCGACCTGGTCCACACAGTCCTCCATGCGAGGGAGTGGAAGCGAGTCAGGTTTGGTCACTAAGTTCACTTTGCAGAGATCAGTGCATGGTCTAAATCAGCGATACTCAACCCGCGGCTCGCGAGCATGCGGCTCCTTTAAGACTAGTTGCGGATCTTTTAAGTCCCACTTAAAAAAAAAAAATTATTAAAAAAAAACGAAAAGAAAAAACATTGTCAGCAGAATTCATCAACATTTCATTATCACTCACAAGTCACACACCAGTCATCACACACAGCAGTCTATTAAGCCGCCCCCCCCCATCCCTCTGAACAACCAATCACAAATTATTTCAGGTTCCGCGCTCTGATTGCAGGTGCGCGAGATAATTGCTCCGTCACACTGGGAAAACTAGCTTACAGCAAAAATGGTAAAGGAATATAGGAAACGAAAATATGAAGAGGAATATCGAACATTTAAAGAGGACTGGGAACTCGAGTTTTTCTTCGTCTCCACCGGTTCGGGAAAATGCATCTGCCTGCTTTGTGACAACGTCATTTCACAATTTAAAAGGTCCAATTTGCAGCGCCATCGCGACACAACACACCCAAACTTTCCGAGAGGTGGAAAGCTGAGGGCGGGAAAGCTGGCGAGACTCAAACAGAACCGAACTGCTCAAAAAAACGTATTCCACACAAATACGAGTGAAAGAGCGACAGAGGCACCCTGTGGTGATCAGTAACCATGCCGTCTGTTATCTGTTGCTATGGGCAGTCAGCAATGTGTGTGTTGTGGTTGCAGTGAAAATAATAAATCACAGTTATTGCACTGTACATTATGCTTTTCATTCCTTAGTAACATATTACTATTATCCATATTCTGAAATGCATAATGGTTTCAGGAGGAAAGGAGCGTTTTTGGATTGTGGCTCTTGCAAAAATATGTTTTCGTCAATGTGGCTCCTGATTAGGACCAGGCTGAGCACCACTGGTCTAAATGTACCATCTGGTTTCGTAACCAGCAAACAAGGAGAAGACCAACTGGAAGCACGCGGCTCAGCGATGTTATTCTCCAGCGTATACCTAACCTCTGCCTCGAAATGCTCTCGTTTGTCCGGAGACATGCGGTAAAAACGCTGTCGTACCGGTTCAGCATCACCCACCTCGATGTTGTGTTCCATAAGGTGGGTGCGAGATGGAGCGTCTCCAAACAGGCAGGGGTAGTTTTTAACTAGATCGACCAACTCTGCGCGGGTCGGTTAAAGGACCCAGCTTTCCACCCGGATTAGCCAGTGACTCCGCATTCTTAAGCCGTCCTCTCAACAGACCATCGTCTGGGGAATACTCCTCTTCAACCTTCACCCCTGCCCCCACCTCCAGAGATGGTGCCGGGCGACCCACTGCCGCATCTGAGGAACAAACCACACCTGGCACAGGCTTACGGGCAACATACGGTTTTAGCAAGTTTACATGGCAAAACTGCTCCGACTTCTTCCGGTCAGGGGTCGCTATCGAATAGTTGAGGTCTGACAACTTCTTGGACACCGTATCAGGCCCAGAGAACTTGGCCTGAAACGGGGAGCCGACCACAGGCAGGGGTGCTAACACCTGATCCCCAGGACTCGCAACGTGCTGCACGTCGATCAGAGGCTTTTAGTTTGAGTTTGAGCAGACCGTAGCTTTTCTCATTTGATTAGCCAAGCGGTGTTTGAAACCATGGACATCGTCTATCAAACTTGACGGGCCTCCTTGGCTTGCCCATCCTCGTGTAGGGCGGCCGACGGGCCCCTTGCATCGTGACCAAAGACCAGGTCATTCGGTAAAACCCAAACTCCCCTGTGAAACCTGCCAGCATCAACCAGGGTAACCCTCCTCCCAGTCACGGTCCAACTCCGTACAAGATGACCGGAGGAGAGACTTCAAGGATTGGTGGAACCTCTCAAGCGCTCCCTGGCTCTGAGGATGATCGGCACTTGACTGAGATTAGCCGCGTTCACACTGCGGTACTTTCCCCACAAAGGTTCATGCGAACTTAGTTCATGATCGCGTTCACACCAAAAAGAGCCGGTACTAAAAGTAGTTCATGCGAACCTTTTTACCCGCTCGAGAGTCCCTGCTAGAGAGCGGGGACTCTCTAGCGGCTCTTTGTGAGAAAAGAGCTATATTCCTGATTGGCTGGCGGATTGCAAACCACGCCCCGTAAAACTCCCAAAAGGTTTTGTGAAGCCGCCATTTTATTATCCTCGCATTAGCATTATTAGCATTAGCATTATTAGCATTAGCATTAGCCCGGCGCAGAAACGCAGAGAGACTAACTTATGGCAACACAAAATAAAACATGGGAGCGGTGGAGAAGAGGAGGTGTCGGCGTTCTGGAGATTTACTCGGAAGGCTTCAGTAGAAGCTGCTGGGACTCCCAGCAGCTTCTACTGAAGCCTTCCCCAACTCCGGGGACTTCCGGCCGGGGACTCCGGGGGGCAGTATACGCCGTGAAGTGGTTTGCGGCCTGCCGGTAAACCCCAAGCAGAAGAAGAAGAAGTGACGTCAGCGGCTTCATTTGCCTCATCCACCCTCAGGGACTCATTCCGGTGTGAACGCGATCTGTGCTTAGTTCATGAGGACCAGAGAGTTCTGATGAACCTTTGTGGGAAAAGTACCGCAGTGTGAACGCGGCTAATGTTTGATATTCAACTGCTGTAACACCTCGGCAAACAACTTTGAAGTGAAGTCAGTCCCCTGATCCGACTGGATGAATGGTGTCAGCGCTTTTACACCGACCTGGTGGAGATATTCCTGAGGGGATAGGCAGCAGGATAACGTGCAGCCTGACACTGAGCGTGGTAATGGTCCAGCACGATCTACCATCAGACGCTCAGATGGATTACCAGCAGCTGGGATTGGACACCGAGGCGCAGGTTTAAGGACCCGACTCGGGTTGCCAGGCAACTGACAAGTGTTGCAAGGTGTAATGAGAGCAGCAATGTCTTTCTTCAGAAGTGGCCGGTACAAAGAACGGCCAACCCGATCATACGTTTCCTTCACACCCAGATGACCTGCAGATGAGCAGTCTGAAGCACCGTGAGTCTTAGCGTACTGGGGAACCCACTTCCTCACCCACACACCGTCCTGGAGGAAATGACCACGGGCTGCTGAACTCCTCGTCCGGTAGAGCTCGGCTGTACAGAGCCTGCAGGGTGGGATCGCTCTGTTGCTCTTTCCCAAGGTCGCTACAAGGCAGAGGCAAAGGAAAGGAAAGGAAAGGAAAGGCAGGCTCTTTTTTCTTATCGGTATTTTCAAGAGAGAAGTCACAAACGTTACGGCTGGCAGCACGTGTTACTGCACCGCTGGCAGCACGTGTTACTGCGCCGCTGGCAGCACGTGTTACTGCGCCGCTGGCAGCACGTGTTGCTGCACCGCTGGCAGCACGTGTTACTGCGCCGCTGGCAGCACGTGTTGCTGCGCCGCTGGCAGCACGTGTTACTGCGCCGCTGGCAGCACGTGTTACTGCGCCGCTGGCAGCACGTGTTGCTGCGCCGCTGGCAGGCAGCACGTGTTACTGCGCCGCTGGCAGCACGTGTTACTGCGCCGCTGCAGCACGTGTTACTGCGCCGCTGGCAGCACGTGTTACTGCGCCGCTGGCAGCACGTGTTACTGCGCCGCTGGCAGCACGTGTTACTGCGCCGCTGGCAGCACGTGTTGCTGCGCCGCTGGCAGCACGTGTTACTGCGCCGCTGGCAGCACGTGTTGCTGCGCCGCTGGCAGGCAGCACGTGTTACTGCGCCGCTGGCAGCACGTGTTACTGCGCCGCTGGCAGCACGTGTTTGCTGCGCCGCTGGCAGGCAGCACGTGTTACTGCGCCGCTGGCAGCACGTGTTACTGCGCCGCTGGCAGCACGTGTTACTGCGCCGCTGGCAGCACGTGTTACTGCGCCGCTGGCAGGCAGCACGTGTTACTGCGCCGCTGGCAGCACGTGTTACTGCGCCGCTGGCAGCACGTGTTACTGCGCCGCTGGCAGGCAGCACGTGTTACTGCGCCGCTGGCAGCACGTGTTACTGCGCCGCTGGCAGCACGTGTTACTGCGCCGCTGGCAGCACGTGTTACTGCGCCGCTGGCAGGCAGCACGTGTTACTGCGCCGCTGGCAGGCAGCACAGAAGGGGTTTTGGGAACTTGGCCCCTTCGACCTGGGAGACTGGAGACCCGGGCCATACCCGATCACCAGCCAGGTCATTTCCCGAGACGATCTGTATGCCCCCCATAGGCAGAGCAGGACGCACTCCCATGCCCACTTCCCCTTGCAGCAGACTGGAGACTAAGACGGTTAGTCCCACCCCCGGACCTCAGCACTGGGACCGGCGTCTGTCTCAGGAGAGAAAGGGAACAGAACCAACAATAAACCAGTCCAACGCCCTGAGTCCCTTGATATCTTTACCGGTACCTTCTCTTTGCTCCCGCCCAGTGAAGCAAAACCATCAGACACAAAGCTTTACACCCAGGCCGATCTCCTCATGCTCGCTGACGAGGAGGACTGAGTGTGTTTCCGCACAGCCGCAATGGCACTTTCCCTTTCCACTGCACGTAACGATGCCACAGCCCCAGACCTGGACTTTCTCTTCCACTCAGGACAATCGCTTCTCCAGTGTCCTTTATTAAAACAGTAATTACAGAGACGATTGGGGTCAAACTCACCCCGAATCCCACGGTCAATCCCAGCTGGAAACTTATCTTTTCCTTCTGAAACACCTTCACTGAAGTGAGCCCCCGCACTACTCTCTTTGTATCCCGCATCTCCACGACCACGGCCAAAAAACACCTTCTGGGTCAGAGTAAACTCATCTGCCAGCGTGGCTGCCTCTGAAACTCTGTTTACTTTCTGCTCATTACTGTAGGTAAGGACACGGTGAGGCAAGGTACCTTTGAACTGCTCAAGCAAGATGAGCTCCAGGAGTGGAGGGCACCAGCTGGGCGTAACTCTACGTCCGACGTAGAACCGAAGGTTAAGACCAAACTAAAGCTATGACTAGTCACCACTTAGACTCAAGCCCTGTATGCGCTGCGCCCGGGTGTAACTTTTACGCCTAGTACGGAGCAGGCGTAAATCGGAAAGACAGACTAGTATCCATAGTAACGTAAAACAGGCAAGAAGGCTATTAATGATGGCAGGGCGTCTTGTTTACATGGTTAACAATGAAAGGGCATTAAGAAGAGAGAGAGTCGTCCGTGATGGATCAAACCCACTGGACATCTATTCAGTGGGCTGATAGAGAGGTTTCGTTTCGGCAGACGAGCCCTTTTGATTTCATCGAGGAGATCTCCCCTCAACTCCAGCACGGATCAGACCCAGCCGCTGCGCTCTCCCCAACCTGCAGGTGCTGATTGCGCTCAGACTCTACGCGAACGGGCCTTTCAGAATACTGTGGGAGACGTGATTAATGTTCATCGCACAACTGCATGTCGGGCTTTAAGACGCGTTCCATTGGCCCTCCAGCACCGACTTCTTTCTCCGTCAGTTCCCGCTGTCGCTCTGACAAATCCCTCTTTCTCTTTCGGGGTGTGGCCATTTGGGATTCCCCTCGAGTCATCGCTGACGCTGTGGGTGAGGGACTTCCCTCTTCTCTGCGGTCCTCTGAGTCTGTAAAATGGCGTTGCTTGGCAACAATGACTGTTTTGCTTGTATTCACGTGGACGCGCATCTTAAGACCAGGCGCAGCTACGCCCGAGACTAGTCAGGCTTGGTGCACTCGGTGTAAATTCGAATCACTACGTCGGACGTAGCTAAACCCGACGTTAGAGTTAAGCCCTACTTTTTTACGCCCATCTGGTGCACTCCACTCCTGCAGATCTTCCAGAGTGTTCACCTGTGAGGAAACACACCAACGGTTCAAACTAGCGGTTAAATCACGAGCGAACTCCACATGTGACCGCTTCTCTTTTCTGGGTAACCTAAAGCGCTGTCGATATGCTTCAGGTGCTAACTCAAACGCCCGAAGCACAGCAGCTTTCACCAACTGGTAATGGCTACTGTCTTCAGCCGCCAAGGCAGCGAAAGCCTCCTGGGCCTTTCCAGTGAGGACACACTGAAGCAGAAGGGTGCGCTCAACATCAGACCAGTCTCGTGCCTCTGCTAGACGCTCAAATAACACAAAGAAAATGTCTGGGTCCTTTTCGTTGAACCTCGGAACTATCCTCAAATTAACAGCAACATCAAATGCTTGACCTACGGTCTCTGCAGCTCTCCTGGTCTCAGCTGGAAGCTTACCTTCACTCATCAGCTCCGATCTGTAGCGCTCCAAGTCTAGTTTTTGTCTGTCCTGAACTTGAGCGATCTCTGCTTCCTGAAGACGGGCATTTTGTCTCAACTCTTCTACCTCCACATCACGTTCCAAGTGTAGCATGAGAAGCTCCTTCTGTTCTTTAAACGACAGTCCAACCCCAAGTCCAGACAGGACTGGAGCCACGCCTGAAACATTACCTGACTCAACTGACGTTGGGAGGCAGGCCCCAGAAAGACAGACACTAACTGTGCCTTTGTTTCCACCAACAACTCCTCTGTATTCAACTGTTTGGGAAGTTCCACACCGTAATGGTCAGCCACTCTCAAAAGCTGATCTTTTTATAAGTACGCAACAAATCCTCACTTGGGGACTCAACAACATCTTCAATAGAAGCCATTTAGCTGTTTACCGACCAAGGCAAGGTTCTTCCAGCAGTACTGATAGTGAAAGACAGCTTTATGGAGACTAGGGATGTCCCGATCACCTTTTTTTGCTCCCGATCCGATTCCGATCATTTGATTTTGACAATCTGCCGATACCGATTTTTCCCGATCCGATCTTTATGAAATGCATTAAGAGAAAAAAAATGGTAACAGATAACGGCTGGTCATCCAACGCGATGAATTCAGCTATCTGGTTATTTGTTTGGCCTTTTCTCTGTTCTGGGGCCGTTTCTCTTTCCTTTTGAAAGTCTCTGAAAGTGTCGGTTGTTTCCGTGCCGTTACCCGAGTGGCCGCTGTGTACTCGCCGTGTTATTGTTGGTGTTTGTTTCTCAGGTGGCGTATTAGATTGGTCGTGTTGAACGTAGCTCTGTTCTTTCCACCACGCGGAACCTCCGCCTTGCAAACATTGCATCTGGCTGTTACACTGCCTTCGCTTTCAATTTCATAATACTTCCAAACTCCTGACATTTTCTCCGTCCCGATTCCCGAGTCACCAGCTGAACGTAGCCTCTCATTAGCTTGCTGCTACTATTAGACACTGCGCCCACTCTGTTGCTTTGAGAGAGATAAGCAGGTCTGAAAACAAGCCCAAAGAAAGCAACACATACATGATGTTGTGTAATTTTAAACCAAAACTAAGTCCTCAGGATGACTTTAAGACGTGAACATGGTCATTTTAGTTTTGTAACATTAAATAAAAAATATATATTTTATAAAAAAAAAAAAATAATCCCGATTTTTTGAAAATCACGTGATCGGCTCCGATCCCCGATCACGTGATCGGCTCCGATCCCCGATCACGTGATCGGAGCGGGACATCTCTAATGGAAACGCCACTCCTCTGGCTAACCACCTTACCAAATGCTTACTGACTCACTCAACCCGAGTCTTCGTGTAGAATTGTGGGAGGATTTTAAGCACAAAAGCCCAGTGACCCGGTTAACTCTCAGCCATTGAGAATCACCTAGGCAGTCATGGAGTGCACCCGAGCAAATGCTCTAGCCACTTACTACACAAACAACAAACAAAAACAACAACAGGTTCAATGGAGACAGCTTGTGTCTCTCATATACAGCGTCCTTCATGCCCTCCACGGCTCGGTTCAGCGTCCTCCATACCTCGGTTCAGCGTCCTCCATACCTCGGTTCAGCGTCCTCCATACCCTCCACCACCACGGCTCGGTTCAGCGTCCTCCATACCTCGGTTCAGCGTCCTCCATACCCTCCACCTCCACGGCTCGGTTCAGCCTCCTCCATACCCTCCACCTCCACGGCTCGGTTCAGCCTCCTCCATACCCTCCACCACCACGGCTCGGTTCAGCCTCCTCCATACCCTCCACCACCACGGCTCGGTTCAGCGTCCTCCATACCCTCCCCCACCACGGCTCGGTTCTGCGTCCTCCATACCCTCCACCTCCACGGCTCGGTTCAGCCTCCTCCATACCCTCCACCTCCACGGCTCGGTTCAGCGTCCTCCATGCCCTCCACGGCTGGGTTCAGCCTCCTCCATACCCTCCACCACCACGGCTCGGTTCAGCGTCCTCCATACCCTCCACGGCTCGGTTCAGCCTGCTCCATACCCTCCACCTCCACGGCTCGGTTCAGCCTCCTCCATACCCTCCACCACCACGGCTCGGTTCAGCCTCCTCCATACCCTCCACCTCCACGGCTCGGTTCAGCGTCCTCCATACCCTCCACCTCCACGGCTCGGTTCAGCGTCCTCCATACCCTCCACGGCTCGGTTCAGCGTCCTCCATACCCTCCACCTCCACGGCTCGGTTCAGCCTCCTCCATACCCTCCACCTCCACGGCTCGGTTCAGCGTCCTCCATACCCTCCACCTCCACGGCTCGGTTCAGCCTCCTCCATACCCTCCACCACCACGGCTCGGTTCAGCGTCCTCCATGCCCTCCACGGCTCGGTTCAGCGTCCTCCATGCCCTCCACGACTCGGTTCAGCGTCCTCCATACCCTCCACGGCTCGGTTCAGCGTCCTCCATACCCTCCACGGCTCGGTTCAGCGTCCTCCATACCCTCCACGGCTCGGTTCAGCCTCCTCCATACCCTCCACGGCTCGGTTCAGCGTCCCTCCATACCCTCCAGGGCTCGGTTCAGCGTCCTCCATACCCTCCAGGGCTCGGTTCAGCGTCCTCCATACCCTCCAGGGCTCGGTTCAGCGTCCTCCATACCCTCCACCACGGCTCGGTTCAGCGTCCTCCATACCTCGGTTCAGCGTCCTCCATACCTCGGTTCAGCGTCCTCCATACCCTCCACCACCACGGCTCGGTTCAGCGTCCTCCATACCCTCCACGGCTCGGTTCAGCGTCCTCCATACCTCGGTTCAGCGTCCTCCATACCTCGGTTCAGCGTCCTCCATACCCTCCCCCACCACGGCTCGGTTCAGCGTCCTCCATACCCTCCCCCACCACGGCTCGGTTCAGCGTCCTCCATACCCTCCACGGCTCGGTTCAGCCTCCTCCATACCCTCCACCTCCACGGCTCGGTTCAGCCTCCTCCATACCCTCCACCACCACGGCTCGGTTCAGCGTCCTCCATACCCTCCACCTCCACGGCTCGGTTCAGCCTCCTCCATACCCTCCACGGCTCGGTTCAGCCTCCTCCATACCCTCCACCACCACGGCTCGGTTCAGCGTCCTCCATACCCTCCACCTCCACGGCTCGGTTCAGCCTCCTCCATACCCTCCACCTCCACGGCTCGGTTCAGCGTCCTCCATACTCCCTCCACGGCTCGGTTCAGCGTCCTCCATACCCTCCACCTCCACGGCTCGGTTCAGCCTCCTCCATACCCTCCACCACCACGGCTCGGTTCAGCGTCCTCCATACCCTCCACGGCTCGGTTTAGCGTCCTCCATGCCCTCCACGACTCGGTTCAGCGTCCTCCATACCCTCCACGGCTCGGTTCAGCGTCCTCCATACCCTCCACCTCCACGGCTCGGTTCAGCGTCCTCCATACCCTCCAGGGCTCGGTTCAGCGTCCTCCATACCCTCCAGGGCTCGGTTCAGCATCCTCCATACCCTCCACCTCCACGGCTCGATTCAGCGTCCTCCATACCCTCCAGGGCTCGGTTCAGCGTCCTCCATACCCTCCAGGGCTCGGTTCAGCGTCCTCCATACCCTCCACCACGGCTCGGTTCAGCGTCCTCCATACCCTCCACCACCACGGCTCGGTTCAGCGTCCTCCATACCCTCCACGGCTCGGTTCAGCGTCCTCCATACCCTCCATCACCACGGCTCGGTTCAGCGTCCTCCATACCCTCCAGGGCTCGGTTCAGCGTCCTCCACACCCTCCACCACGGCTCGGTTCAGCGTCCTCCATACCCTCCCCCTCCATGGCTCGGTTCAGCGTCCTCCACACCTTCCACCACCACGGCTCGGTTCAGCGTCCTCCATACCCTCCAGGGCTCGGTTCAGCGTCCTCCATACCCTCCATCACCACGGCTCGGTTCAGCGTCCTCCATACCCTCCACCACCACGGCTCGGTTCAGCGTCCTCCATACCCTCCATCACCACGGCTCGGTTCAGCGTCCTCCATACCCTCCACGGCTCGGTTCAGCGTCCTCCATACCCTCCATCACCACGGCTCGGTTCAGCGTCCTCCATACCCTCCCCCTCCACGGCTCGGTTCAGCGTCCTCCATACCCTCCATCACCACGGCTCGGTTCAGCGTCCTCCATACCCTCCACGGCTCGGTTCAGCGTCCTCCATACCCTCCATCACCACGGCTCGGTTCAGCGTCCTCCATACCCTCCACCACGGCTCGGTTCAGCGTCCTCCACACCCTCCACCACGGCTCGGTTCAGCGTCCTCCACACCCTCCACCACGGCTCGGTTCAGCGTCCTCCATGCCCTCCCCCTCCATGGCTCGGTTCAGCGTCCTCCATACCCTCCACGGCCCGGTTCAGCGTCCTCCATACCCTCCAGGGCTCGGTTCAGCGTCCTCCATACCCTCCCCCTCCATGGCTCGGTTCAGCGTCCTCCATACCCTCCCCCTCCATGGCTCGGTTCAGCGTCCTCCACGCCCTCCACCACGGCTCGGTTCAGCGTCTTCCACGCCCTCCACCACCACGGCTCGGTTCAGCGTCCTCCATACCCTCCCCCTCCACGGCTCGGTTCAGCGTCCTCCACACCCTCCACCACCACGGCTCGGTTCAGCGTCCTCCATACCCTCCCCCTCCACGGCTCGGTTCAGCGTCCTCCATACCCTCCCCCTCCATGGCTCGGTTCAGCGTCCTCCATACCCTCCCCCTCCACGGCTCGGTTCAGCGTCCTCCATACCCTCCACCACCACGGCTCGGTTCAGCGTCCTCCATACCCTCCCCCTCCATGGCTCGGTTCAGCGTCCTCCATACCCTCCACGGCTCGGTTCAGCGTCCTCCATACCCTCCAGGGCTCGGTTCAGCGTCCTCCATACCCTCCCCCTCCAGGGCTCGGTTCAGCGTCCTCCATGCCCTCCACCACGGCTCGGTTCAGCGTCCTCCATACCCTCCACCACGGCTCGGTTCAGCGTCCTCCATACCCTCCCCCTCCATGGCTCGGTTCAGCGTCCTCCATGCCCTCCCCCTCCATGGCTCGGTTCAGCGTCCTCCATACCCTCCACGGCTCGGTTCAGCGTCCTCCATACCCTCCCCCTCCATGGCTCGGTTCAGCGTCCTCCATGCCCTCCCCCTCCATGGCTCGGTTCAGCGTCCTCCATACCCTCCATGGCTCGGTTCAGCGTCCTCCACACCCTCCACCTCCACGGCTCGGTTCAGCGTCCTCCATACCCTCCAGGGCTCGGTTCAGCGTCCTCCACACCCTCCACCTCCACGGCTCGGTTCAGCGTCCTCCATACCCTCCACGGCTCGGTTCAGCGTCCTCCATACCCACCACGGCTCGGTTCAGCGTCCTCCACACCCTCCACCACCACGGCTCGGTTCAGCGTCCTCCATACCCTCCACCACGGCTCGGTTCAGCGTCCTCCATGCCCTCCCCCTCCATGGCTCGGTTCAGCGTCCTCCATACCCTCCACGACTCGGTTCAGCGTCCTCCATGCCCTCCATCACCACGGCTCGGTTCAGCGTCCTCCATACCCTCCCCCTCCACGGCTCGGTTCAGCGTCCTCCATGCCCTCCCCCTCCATGGCTCGGTTCAGCGTCCTCCATGCCCTCCCCCTCCATGGCTCGGTTCAGCGTCCTCCATGCCCTCCCCCTCCATGGCTCGGTTCAGCGTCCTCCATACCCTCCACGGCTCGGTTCAGCGTCCTCCATACCCTCCAGGGCTCGGTTCAGCGTCCTCCATACCCTCCCCCTCCAGGGCTCGGTTCAGCGTCCTCCATACCCTCCCCCTCCATGGCTCGGTTCAGCGTCCTCCACACCCTCCACGGCTCGGTTCAGCGTCCTCCATACCCTCCAGGGCTCGGTTCAGCGTCCTCCACACCCTCCACCTCCACGGCTCGGTTCAGCGTCCTCCATACCCTCCACGGCTCGGTTCAGCGTCCTCCATACCCACCACGGCTCGGTTCAGCGTCCTCCACACCCTCCACCACCACGGCTCGGTTCAGCCTCCTCCATACCCTCCACCACCACGGCTCGGTTCAGCGTCCTCCATACCCTCCACCACGGCTCGGTTCAGCGTCCTCCATGCCCTCCCCCTCCATGGCTCGGTTCAGCGTCCTCCATACCCACCACGGCTCGGTTCAGCGTCCTCCATACCCTCCACGGCTCGGTTCAGCGTCCTCCCTCCCCCTCCACGGCTCGGTTCAGCGTCCTCCCTCCCCCACCACGGCTCGGTTCAGCGTCCTCCATACCCTCCACCTCCACGGCTCGATGTTCCAAATGTTCATCAACTCCACTTACTCCACCTGGGTCAATGTCCCAACATCTCTGTGCTGGAGACCCTACATGTCTATCAGAACACTTTGGGGTCTCAACATGTCGCGTCCAGCTGGTCAGCCCTATGTTTACCTGTTGTTGTTGTTGTTGTTGTTGTGCAGGTGGAGGAGCAGCTGAGGGAGGAGGACTTCATCGAGCGCTGTTTCGAGGAGCTTTGGGAGGAAGAGGAGGAGAGAGAGAGCTTCATCCCCTCCAGAGACCTCCCCCACCTCCAGGGGATCCAATCAGACGTCCACAAAGACGCAGACTACCCGGTGAGTTCAGGGACCGCAGGACAATCAAGTGCTCACAGTCGACGGGACAATAACCAGCTACTACTTAGTTAGAAAATCATCATTAAGGAATATGAGGAAGATATGTTTATTATCAGCACACTGCGCCACAGTACATCATGTAATAATTATAGGATGATATATTGCATAACTTCCGAAAAACTAAAATCATTCATAACGACTTGGGTATTTTTACGCATTTTAGTTTTGTCCTAGATTGCGTTTTTTGTGAGTATTCCTTTTTCTTTCAAATGTTGCGTGTTTTTCTTCTCAGTGCCATTTCTGTTTTTCAAGTTGGGGATTTTCCCTGGGTTCGTTTTTCTCTAACGGTGCGTCCACACGGCAGCGTGCGATGAAGCTACCGGGGGGGGCGTGTCTGGCGTGGGCCAACAACCAATCGCATGAATCTCCCGTCCCAGACGCACAAGCACGCGGTTTGCTTGGCTGGCGGCGCTTCCGTCGACGCTTGAAAAGTTGAGCTTCGCTCAACTTTTCAAGCGAGCAACGGAGGCAAAGCGACGGAACCACAATGCAGTTCGGCAAAGCGTGACGAGCACGTGACGGAGACGTGTGGACGGGCCGTAAATGTGTGACTTTACGAGTCGCACATTTTCGTTTCTCAAAGAATTGTCATTTGTAAATAACCTCTGAAAGGCGGGGAGGCAGTTCACTTCAGAAACACTCGTTATATTCCATGGAATGCTCTGAACGTCCCGAGAGCAATGAAGTGCTTTGAAGCCGTGGCGCTGTAGAAAGCTCGACCAATCATCTGAGCCGGCTGAAGTAACTGGATGGCCTACCTGCCTGTCAGCCTTCCATCGGGGCACACACTCATCTCTGCCCTCATTGGTCACGTGTGTGTCCGTGTGTGTCGGGGGAGGGGCTCTGTGAGGAAGGGGCAGATTTCTTTCGGTTGTGTATTTTCAAATTCCAGCCACTCGAGCCGGTTTCTCCGTCCTTCCTACCTTTAAGTTTAAGGGATTTTTTCACCTACATTGAATGGATTTTGTTTCTTTTCTTGTAAATCTGGCTGACATTGTTAGAAAAATGTAGGTTCCTTTTTAGTGTACATTTTGGGTATTTTTCCTTTTTGTTGTTTGCGTATTTTTCTCATGAGTTTCGTGTATTTTTTTTCCTAAATGTCTTATTTTTTCCCAATAATTGAGGAACATCATTTGTTCATCTGAGGACCCTCCTCCCTCCGCTCTGAATATTATTTCATGTATTTTGAACCTCGGTCTAAAGACGCTCTCCTCCTCAGATCTACAGCCGTCTGAACCCCAACGCCAAGGAGTTCACCCCGGGCATCCAGAGACACGTCATGTGACCCAGAGACTCGTCATGTGACACCCCCCCCCCCCCCGAGTGCCAAAGTTACTGCAGAACCCCCGTCTGTCTCTCTGAGTTGGAGCTTCAAGAACAAACTGCTTTCTGTTACAATCAGCTGTTATTTGCACTTTTATTTACAAACAGATCTCAGAGGTTGTTGTTGTTGTTGTTTGTCCCAGAATCCTGTGTGTCGGACCCTCTGCTGCCTCATTGACTGACGTTTGTTTGTTGTTTTTTCTAAATGCGCATAAAATACTGTATAAAAAGTCATATAAAGAAAAAAAGTTGTAAAAAAAAAATCTATTTTTTCTTAATGAAAATAAATGTTTATGGAGAAAAAGAGTGCTTCCTCTGCAGAGCGCTTCCTCTGCAGAGTGCTTCCTCTGCAGAGTGCTTCCTCTGCAGAGTGCTTTTGTATTTGCTGGCATTAGCATTAGCCCCGCGCACCAACGCAGAGAGACTAACTTATGGCAACACAAAAGAAAACATGGGAGTGGTGGAGATGAGGAGGTGTCGGCGTTCTGGCAATTTACTCGGAAGCCTTCCCCAACTCCGGGGACTTCCGGCCGGGGCCTCCGGGGGGCAGTATACGCCGTGAAGCTGTTTGCGGCCTGCCAGTAAACCCAAAGCAGAAGAAGAAGAAGAAGTGACGTCAGCGGCTTAATTTGCCTAATCCACCCTCAGGAACTTATTCCGGTGTGAACGCGATCTGTACTCAGTTCTGGGCACTAATGTCGCATCTCCACTGCAGCGGGTCGCCCCGTTTAAGCGTCCTTAATCGTCCTCAAGCGGCCAGGCCAGTTTTTGGTGGCCTTTCCATATAGCGTAGCGCCGGCTAGCGGGTACTTCTTCCCTGTTTTTCCGGCCCCATAAAATCGTGGTTCTATCAGGCCAGGGCTGAACTAGTGACGTCAACACTCGACTGCTGATTGGTCAGAGAGAATCGTCACAAGATCACGCGCATGATCATCCCTAGCGTCGCATATATATCTAGAAGCAAGCTTGCACTAGTTCAGCCCTGGCCCGACAGAACCACGATTTTATGGGGCCGGAAAAAGAGGGAAGAAGTACCCGCTAGCCGGTGCTACGCTATATGGAAAGGCCACCAAAAACTGGCCTGGCCGCTTGAGGACGGTTAAACGGGGCGACCCGCTGCAGTGGAAATGCGCCATTAGTGGGAAAGCAGCTATAGAGTGCTTCCTCTGCAGCAGGGGCGGTTCTAGGGGGGGCCAGTGCCCCCCTAACACTGACCTCTGACCCCCCTGTGGCCCCCCTAAAAATGAAAAGTGAAAAAAAGGTATGATTTATTACGCGATTTATTGAATGACGGAATAGGCGGAACTAACGTTATTCGTCATTCTAGTCAGACCCATTAGAGCGGTGCACTCAGGACCCATTAGAGCGGTGCACTCAGGACCCACACTTTCCCTCTCGGATTATCAGAGGCTGTTGCATCCAAGAAAGACTGAAAGCTACGTTTCGAGAGACGACCACGATAATTGAAGGTGAGTTATTGTATCCGTGTAATTGTAGATGTAAAGTCGAGATGTAACTGTTCATTGCCTTTATTTATATAAATATGGTGTTAGTGCAAACATAGTACTATAACTTGAAGGTGGGGGAGGTGCTTTTGGAGAAACCAGCTCGAGTGGCTGGAATTTGAAAATACACAGCCGGAAACAATCTGCCCCTTCCTCACAGAGCCCCTCCTCCAACACACACACACGCGCACTAGGGGTGTTGAAAATAATCGTTTCTACGATGCGGACGATTCGGTCTCGATGCAGTGACGGAAGATAATCGGTTATAGCGTAGTAACGTTGCTTCCTGATTTTCCGGCCGCGGCTTTACTATAACGTTTTTTCTGTCACTTTAATATCAAACCGGTCGGTGACGCAGAGATCAGGGAGCAGACGGGACGCGGCACCGAACACGGAGCAGTCTGCTTTATCCACCAACACCAGAACACCAGTCCAGAACCAGCACCACCAGTCCAGAACCAGCAGCACCAGTCCAGAACCAGCAGCAGAAGGACCCGCTCTGAGTCACTCCGTGTCGCTGCGGCTCAGAGACAGGGATTTATGTTTTTCAGAAATAATGGCGTTTCCATCACGTCAGGTTTCTGGAGGATTTAGTGAAGTCTTGGATGCAGAGTGTGAACGTCCTCTAGCAATCTGCAGACGATGGATACGTGAGTGAAGTTTGTGAAGGCAGGAGGGAAGAAGCTTCCGCGATCACCGTCTCCTCCGTTCCTCCAAGCCCCGCCCCGTTCCTCCAAGCCCCGCCCCGTTCCTCCAAGCCCCGCCCCGTTCCCCCAAACCCCACCCCGTTCCTCCAAGCCCCGCCCCCTCCCTGAAAATAATGAGTGACAGGCTGATGGTGACCCGATAGAAACTTTGTTATTCACTTAATCACTGAGATAATGAAGCTAACTTAATCTCATGCATTCATGGATTCATGCAACAGTGAGACAGAGAATGTGAGTGTGCACGTACATGCACTATTTCAGTTGTTATATGCTGTTGTGAATCCTCCTGCTGTCTGCTGTGTTCAGACTCAGGTCCTGTGTGTGATGCCTCCTTCAGGACCTTCAGGTCCTTTCTCAACAGCAGGCCGCGGCTAGAAGCTGCAGCTAGACTGCAGCAGCTGCAGCTTTTTGTTTTTGAGGATGGGTCCACTTCACACACGGAGGCTAGACCTATACAGATCATTTATTTTGGTTTATAAATTAATGTCAAGACATTTATGTTATTGATTTCTGAAGCACTTTCTAAATAATAAAAAGAGAGTTCATATGTATTTACTGCATGCATGCATCGATGAAGAATAAGCCATGTGCAGTAATATAGAACATTGAGGATGCAACGCATTGGTATGCATCGTGATGCACCGGGATATCGAATCGAATCGTGAGACCAGTGAAGATGCACAGCCCTAACGCGCACATGACCAATGAGGGCAGAGATCAGTGTGTGCCCAGATGGAAGGCTGGCAGGCAGGTGGGCCATCCAGTCACTTTAGCCGGCTCAGATGATTGGTCGTGCTTTCTACAGCGCCACGGCTTCAAAGCACTTCAGATATTCATTGCTATCGGGACGTTGAGAGCATCCATGGAATATAACACGTGTATCTCGAGCCGGTTTCTCAAACTTACCGACCCCACCTTTAATTGAAGTTCACAGTAACAACTATAAGATATATCTGAAATAAATAAGTGTACTGAAACAAATACCAATAACTGTATTGAATTGCTTTCTAATGCGCAATTACTTCATACTGTCTAGTTCTCTTTTTCGTCCTGCATTTATTGGGCCCCCCTCAGAAAATAACTGCCCCCCAGTCCCATTGGTCTAGAACCGCCACTGCTCTGCTTTACTCAAAGAGTGCTTCCTCTGCAGTGCTTTACTCAAAGAGTGCTTCCTCTGCAGTGCTTTACTCAAAGAGTGCTTCCTCTGCAGTGCTTTACTCAAAGAGTGCTTCCTCTGCAGTGCTTTACTCAAAGAGTGCTTCCTCTGCAGTGCTTTACTCAAAGAGTGCTTCCTCTGCAGTGCTTTACTCAAAGAGTGCTTCCTCTGCAGTGCTTTACTCAAAGTGGGTTTTTCTTATCAAATAATCCGAATAAATCAGAATTCCAAGAGAAACTAAATATTCTGAAAAAGTCAGAATTACGAGATAACATTTGAGAATTTGTGGAAAAAGTATAAAAAAAAAAGAAAATAGTCTGAGTTCTTAGAAAAAGTCAACATTTTGAAAAAGTCAGAATTCTGAGCAAAAACATTTAAATTTTTTTCTCCGATAATCTCAAACGAGAACTGAGAAAACATTTGTGCCACAAAGTTATTTTCTTTAGAGATTGGAGAACAAATTCTTCTTAAGGTCTCCTATCAGGCAAAAGCCACTTTGTGATGTCTTCTCTACATCACCGTGTGTCCCCGGTGTGTCCCCCGTGTGTCAGGAGACTCTCAAAGTGATGTCCTCTCTACATCACCATGTGTCCCCGGTGTGTGTGTCCCAGGTGTGTCCCCCGTGTGTCACCATGTGTCCCCCGTGTGTCACCCGTGTGTCCCCGGTGTGTCACCATGTGTCCCCCGTGTGTCCCCGTGTGTCAGGAGACTCTCAAAGTGTCAGAAACAAACCCCTCCCACATCTCTAAAAACAGGGAACAACGGAGCTGATCCAGATTTGCTGCGTCATGACGACATTACTAAAATGTGGGCGGGCTTTAAACCCACGGGCCAATCAGAAGCGTTGCTGTCAGAAACAATGAGACGTGTTCTGGAAGTGATATGGTCTGTGTTTCCATTAGCATGCTAGCACTCAGAGCTAACCTGTGCTGGAGAGAGAGAAGAAGAAGCAGGAAGTCAAGAGGAAGTCACCTGGTGGTAAACCTGAGAGAGAGACAGAGTTTGAGCTCCATCCTGTTTCAGAGAGGATCCTTGATGTGGTTTTGGCGTTTCATCCCGTATGAGCAGGCATAAGCTCCGCCCCCTCTCACTTTAAAAAAAATGGGTGATCCGTTTGTATATATCGGAGACCTATGCATGAGAGGTGAATTTAAATTCCAAGAGAAAGCTCCGAGTTCTGATTTTCTGTTCTGAAATAACGAGGCTCTAATCCTCCAGCTGGCAGCCTCTGAGCGGGTTGCATCACTCCGAAGAGAACCTCTCTACACCAATAACTGAGATGTTCGCTGCATCAGGGAGAAGCCTTTATGAAATACTCCATCAGCAGTAAACTGTATGTTGAAGTAAATTAATCCAAGTATTGATATTATTATATTTATACTTTTCTAACTAGTTCTGTGAAGTTCAAAAGTCGCCGACGTCAGCAACCTGTGGCTACGGCGCTAATTCAGAAGTAGAATGCATCAATAATAAAACCCACTACGACTTGTGTGAGAAAAGTTCGTTTATGAATGTCCACAGTTTGATTGGCCGTGAGCCGAGGCCAACACGTGAAGAAGAAACTAAACATCACAACCCTGCAGGAAGAACGGTTCGACACCTCGTGGAAAAAAGTTAGTTTTTTTACACCGTCCGGGGTTTGCAGTCTTTTTTCTTCCACACGACATCAGACAATCCTGGACAGGAATACGTCAGAAAGTAGTCCCTCCCGGTCAGAATGTAGTCCTGGTCAGAAAGTAGTCCCTCCCGGTCAGAAAGTAGTCCCTCCCAGACAGAAAGTAGTCCCTCCCGGTCAGAAAGTAGTCCCTCCCGGTCAGAATGTAGTCCCTCCCGGTCAGAATGTAGTCCCTCCCGGTCAGAATGTAGTCCCTCCCGGTCAGAATGTAGTCCTGGTCAGAAAGTAGTCCCTCCCGGTCAGAAAGTAGTCCCTCCCGGACAGAAAGTAGTCCCTCCCGGTCAGAAAGTAGTCCCTCCCGGTCAGAATGTAGTCCCTCCCGGTCAGAAAGTAGTCCCTCCCGGACAGAAAGTAGTCCCTCCCGGTCAGAAAGTAGTCCCTCCCGGTCAGAATGTAGTCCCTCCCGGTCAGAATGTAGTCCCTCCCGGTCAGAATGTAGTCCCTCCCGGTCAGAATGTAGTCCCTCCCAGACAGAAAGTAGTCCCTCCCGGTCAGAAAGTAGTCCCTCCCGGTCAGAAAGTAGTCCCTCCCGGTCAGAAAGTAGTCCCTCCCGGACAGAAAGTAGTCCCTCCCGGACAGAAAGTAGTCCCTCCCGGTCAGAAAGTAGTCCCTCCCGGTCAGAAAGTAGTCCCTCCCGGTCAGAAAGTAGTCCCTCCCGGACATAAAGTAGTCCCTCCCGGACATAAAGTAGTCCCTCCCGGACAGAAAGTAGTCCCTCCCGGACAGAAAGTAGTCCCGGACAGAAAGTAGTCCCTACAGCGCCCCCTGCGCCGCCCTCCTGAACAGCTGCTGCCTCTGGGCGGTTGTCATGGTTTCGCAGCTCTGCAGCAGGTTGCAGATGATGAGCGTCTGCTGGACGCTGCTCGCCTTCACCCACAGACGGCCGTTCATCCCCACCACGAGCTCGCAGGGGAACAGCTTCTGCAGGTCGGAGAGGACGTCACTGCGGGGGCGGAGCAGCCTGGAGGAGGAGGAGGAGGAGGTGGAGGAAGATAAAGTTCCTGTGATGATTTGCCCTTTAATGTTTGCTGGCTCAGAGGGTCACTATAACTACACACTCACTACAGTTACAATGTCACGCGTCGCTCTCAGACGTAGGGCTGTGCAATTAATCGTATTTTAATCGCGATTACGGCTTGCGACGATTATGAAAACAGCATAATTGACAAAATACGATTATTTTGCTGGGTGTGCTTTGGCCCCTCCCTGAAAGCCCACTCGGCCACGTGGGAGTGACGTGTTGTGAGTGTTCAGCGCGAGCGAAGACGTCAGAACAAGAGCAGCAACTCGTTAAAAAGAAGGGTACAACTATTTCCACTAAGTACTTTGCCATTACGTTTCACATCGCTAAAGACACGTGCCCAGTTAGCGCTGTTAGCAACCAGGGCTTCAAGCAACGTGTCAACACGTTGGACAAGCGTGACGCGATGCCGTCTCGGTATCATTCCAGCAGCTCTGCGCTGCCTGCGCTGTGTGACACATGCCGTGGGGAAGAGGGAGAGGCGTGGCTTCAGCTGACTGCTTTGCCTCCACTACAGACCTGTGGTCCAGCCCAGGGGCGCCCAACCAGTCGATCGCGAGATGTGTCTAAAAATAGAACAACAATATTCTGTGTTATCGTTAATGTCCTGTAACGTAATCTTCCTGTGCCAGAATAATGCACTTGAACGCATCACAGCTTTGTGATTGGCCGGCGTCACCCCATGTGTCGGGGCCTGGCTGAGGGTCTTCAGGACAGGGGGCTTGTCACCTGCCTGCGCTCATCTCTGAAACCAGACCATGTCAACAGGCTGATGGCGTGAGCAGCCCTGCCAGCATGTGCCATGGTGGCCTACACACTTTTATTTGGTCTTAAATTGTAGTTCAACATTTATCTCCTGTTCTTCTGGACCGTGACGGTGGGCCAGCCTTCAGCGTTAACGGAGTGGAATAATGAATATGTTTCACCAACATGTGGCTGTATGTTGAGGAGGCTCCAGGCTGTGACCGTGCACTGCTTCGTATTTGATTTAATTTATCTTGGTCTAATTTATTTGTATTGATCACATTAATAATATATGTTTAGTACGGTTTTGGAAGTGCGCTCCAACATATTTGTTGATCTTGTTTATTGGTAAAATATTATTTGTTTTAAAGTTCAATAAATGGTCGATGAATAATCGTCAAAATAATCGTGATATCAATTATTGACCCAAATAATCGTGATTACGATTTTTGCCATAATCGCACAGCCCTACTCAGACGCGTCACTCTCAGACGCGTCACTCTCAGACGCGTCACTCTCAGACGCGTCACTCTCAGACGCGTCACTCTCAGACGCGTCACTCTCAGACGCGTCACTCTCAGACGTGTCACTCTGCGTCGCTCTGCGACACGCCGTCGCTCACTCTGATATATTCACGATACACCGATACGGCGTCTATTTAAAGTGATATAAAATAGTAATAACTAATTGAGTAACAATGCAGTGATTTCCACTCACCTCCTGACGAGTCCCAGAGAGACGCTGAACAGCAGCCCCCCCGCTCCAAATACTCCAAGCCCATTGGCTCTCCCAGCGCTGTCCACACACACCAGCTCAGGCTCCATGTGCTGATTGGCTACGATGAACTGAGCAAACACCAAGTCACCCACCTGTACACAGAAGAGGGGGAGGAGTCACAGAAGAGGGGGAGGAGTCACAGAAGAGGGGGCGGAGTCACAGAAGAGGGGGAGGAGTCACAGATTACCAGCAGCACTACTGTTGCGCAATATTTACCTTTTTAGATAACTATGATTACTATCTGCTCGGGCTGAGCATCCTCACTGGTCTCACGATTCGATTGTCCTGTCAACGATTCGATATCCCGGTGCATCTCGATGCATACCAACGCGTTGCATCCTCAATGTTCTATATTACTGCACATGGCTTATTCTTCATCGATGCATGCATGCAGTAAATACATATGAACTCTCTTTTTATTATTTAGAAAGTGCTTCAGAAATCAATAACATAAATGTCTTGACATTAATTTATAAACCTAAATAAATGATCTGTATAGGTCTAGCCTCCGTGTGTGAAGTTGACCCATCCTCAAAAACAAAAAGCTGCAGCTGCTGCAGTCTAGCTGCAGCTTCTAGCCGCGGCCTGCTGTTGAGAAAGGACCTGAAGGTCCTGAAGGAGGCATCACACAGGACCTGAGTCTGAACACAGCAGACAGCAGGAGGATTCACAACAGCATATAACAACTGAAATAGTGCATGTACGTGCACACTCACATTCTCTGTCTCACTGTTGCATGAATCCATGAATGCATGAGATTAAGTTAGCTTCATTATCTCAGTGATTAAGTGAATAACAAAGTTTCTATCGGGTCACCATCAGCCTGTCACTCATTATTTTCAGGGAGGGGCGGGGTTTGGAGGAACGGGGTGGGGTTTGGGGGAACGGGGCGGGGCTTGGAGGAACGGGGCTTGTAGGGGCGGGGCTTGGAGGAACGGGGCGGGGCTTGGAGGAACGGGGCGGGGCTTGGAGGAACGGGGCGGGGCTTGGAGGAACGGAGGAGACGGTGATCGCGGAAGCTTCTTCCCTCCTGCCTTCACAAACTTCACTCACGTATCCATCGTCTGCAGATTGCTAGAGGACGTTCACACTCTGCATCCAAGACTTCACTAAATCCTCCAGAAACCTGACGTGATGGAAACGCCATTATTTCTGAAAAGCATGAATCCCTGTCTCTGAGCCGCAGCGACACGGAGTGACTCAGAGCGGGTCCTTCTGCTGCTGGTTCTGGACTGGTGCTGCTGGTTCTGGACTGGTGCTGCTGGTTCTGGACTGGTGCTGCTGGTTCTGGACTGGTGCTGCTGCTGGTTCTGGACTGGTGCTGGTTCTGGACTGCTGCTGCTGGTTCTGGACTGGTGGTGTTGGTTCTGGACTGGTGGTGCTGGTTCTGGACTGGTGCTGCTGGTTCTGGACTGCTGCTGCTGGTTCTGGACTGGTGCTGCTGGTTCTGGACTGGTGCTGCTGGTTCTGGACTGGTGCTGCTGCTGCTGCTGGTTCTGGACTGGTGCTGGTGGTGCTGGTTCTGGACTGCTGCTGCTGGTTCTGGACTGGTGGTGTTGGTTCTGGACTGGTGGTGCTGGTTCTGGACTGGTGCTGCTGGTTCTGGACTGGTGCTGCTGGTTCTGGACTGGTGGTGTTGGTTCTGGACTGGTGGTGCTGGTTCTGGACTGGTGCTGCTGGTTCTGGACTGCTGCTGCTGGTTCTGGACTGCTGCTGCTGGTTCTGGACTGGTGGTGTTGGTTCTGGACTGGTGGTGCTGGTTCTGGATTGGTGCTGCTGGTTCTGGACTGCTGCTGCTGGTTCTGGACTGGTGGTGCTGGTTCTGGACTGCTGCTGCTGGTTCTGGACTGGTGGTGCTGGTTCTGGACTTCTGCTGCTGGTTCTGGACTGGTGCTGCTGGTTCTGGACTGGTGGTGCTGGTTCTGGACTGGTGCTGCTGGTTCTGGACTGGTGGTGCTGGTTCTGGACTGGTGGTGCTGGTTCTGGACTGGTGCTGCTGGTTCTGGACTGGTGCTGCTGGTTCTGGACTGGTGGTGCTGGTTCTGGACTGGTGGTGCTGGTTCTGGACTGGTGGTGCTGGTTCTGGACTGGTGGTGCTGGTTCTGGACTGGTGCTGCTGGTTCTGGACTGGTGCTGCTGGTTCTGGACTGGTGCTGCTGCTGGTTCTGGACTGGTGCTGGTTCTGGACTGCTGCTGCTGGTTCTGGACTGGTGGTGTTGGTTCTGGACTGGTGGTGCTGGTTCTGGACTGGTGCTGCTGGTTCTGGACTGCTGCTGCTGGTTCTGGACTGGTGCTGCTGGTTCTGGACTGGTGCTGCTGGTTCTGGACTGGTGCTGCTGCTGCTGCTGGTTCTGGACTGGTGCTGGTGGTGCTGGTTCTGGACTGCTGCTGCTGGTTCTGGACTGGTGGTGTTGGTTCTGGACTGGTGGTGCTGGTTCTGGACTGGTGCTGCTGGTTCTGGACTGCTGCTGCTGGTTCTGGACTGGTGGTGTTGGTTCTGGACTGGTGGTGCTGGTTCTGGACTGGTGCTGCTGGTTCTGGACTGCTGCTGCTGGTTCTGGACTGCTGCTGCTGGTTCTGGACTGGTGGTGTTGGTTCTGGACTGGTGGTGCTGGTTCTGGATTGGTGCTGCTGGTTCTGGACTGCTGCTGCTGGTTCTGGACTGGTGGTGCTGGTTCTGGACTGCTGCTGCTGGTTCTGGACTGGTGGTGCTGGTTCTGGACTTCTGCTGCTGGTTCTGGACTGGTGCTGCTGGTTCTGGACTGGTGGTGCTGGTTCTGGACTGGTGCTGCTGGTTCTGGACTGGTGGTGCTGGTTCTGGACTGGTGGTGCTGGTTCTGGACTGGTGCTGCTGGTTCTGGACTGGTGCTGCTGGTTCTGGACTGGTGGTGCTGGTTCTGGACTGGTGGTGCTGGTTCTGGACTGGTGGTGCTGGTTCTGGACTGGTGCTGCTGGTTCTGGACTGGTGGTGCTGGTTCTGGACTGGTGGTGCTGGTTCTGGACTGGTGGTGCTGGTTCTGGACTGGTGCTGCTGGTTCTGGACTGGTGGTGCTGGTTCTGGACTGGTGTTCTCGGTGCCGCGTCCCGTCTGCTCCCTGATCTCTGCGTCACCGACCGGTTTGATATTAAAACGTTATCGTAAAGCCGCGGCCGGAAAATCAGGAAGCAACGTTACTACGCTATAACCGATTATCTTCCGTCACGGCATCGAGACCGAATCGTCCGCATCGTAGAAACGATTATTTTCAACACCCCGACTATCTGCTTAGTTTGACAATTTAATACCGTAACAAGAATCTCCTGTACTTCCTGTCCTCAATGTCCTTCCTGTCCTCACTGTCTCTCCTGTACTTCCTGTCCTCACTGTCCTTTCTGTACTTCCTGTCCTTAGAGTCTCACCTGGACTTCCTGTCTCACCTGGACTTCCTGTCTCACCTGGACTTTCCGTCTCACCTGGACTTCCTGTCCTCACTGTCTCACCTGAACTTCCTGTCCTCACTGTCCTTCCTGTACTTAGTCTCACCTGGACTTCCTGTCCTTAGAGTCTCACCTGGACTTCCTGTCTCACCTGGACTTCCTGTCTCACCTGGACTTTCCGTCTCACCTGGACTTCCTGTCCTCACTGTCTCACCTGAACTTCCTGTCCTCACTGTCCTTCCTGTACTTAGAGTCTCACCTGGACTTCCTGTCTCACCTGTACTTCCTGTCTCACCTGGACTTTCCGTCTCACCTGGACTTTCCGTCCTCACTGTCTCACCTAAACTTCCTGTCTCTAGTGTCTCACCTGTCCTCACTGTCTCACCTGAACTTCCTGTCTCTAGTGTCTCACCTGTCCTCACTGTCTCACCTAAACTTCCTGTCTCTAGTGTCTCACCTGTCCTCACTGTCTCACCTAAACTTCCTGTCTCTAGTGTCTCACCTGGATATTTGGACGGTTCCTCTTGGTGGCTCCCTCAAAAGCCAGGTAGGACAGAGACGCCTGCTCACTTCCTCCAAAGTCCAGCTTGAAGACGTCTCCGGATTTGACCGTAATGATTCCAATGATCGTCTCTCCTTTAGCCGGGACATACTGAGGAGAGAAGGACACACTGAGGACAGAAGGACATACTGAGGAGAGAAGGACACACTGAGGAGAGAAGGACACACTGAGGACAGAAGGACACACTGAGGACAGAAGGACACACTAAGGAGAGAAGGACACACTGAGGACAGAAGGACATACTGATGACAGAAGGACACACTGAGGACAGAAGGACATACTGATGACAGAAGGACACACTGAGGACAGAAGGACACACTGAGGACAGAAGGACAAACTGAGGACACAACGACACACTGAGGACACAACGACACACACTGAGGACACACTGAGGACACAACGACACACACTGAGGACACAACGACACACTGAGGACACAACGACACACACTGAGGACACACACTGAGGACACACACTGAGGACACAACGACACACTGAGGACACAACGACACACTGAGTACAAGATCCGAGTTACTTCTACTTTTACTCAAGTACAAGATATGTGTACTTCTACATATATATGTATTTGTGTGTACTTGTACACAGAGTGTGTATGTACTTGCACAGTGTGTATGTGTACTTGTACTGAGTGTATATTATAATGTACTTGTCACAGAGGGTGTATGTACTGTTGTACACTGTGAGTGTGTAGTAGTATTATTATTATTATTATTATTATTATTATTATTATATGTACTCACTCTCATCTGATGGTTTTCCACCCAGAACACGTGGGGCTGTTTGTATGTACTTGTACACAGAGTAAATATTAGTACTCACCCTCCTCTGATGGTTTTCCACCCAGAACACGTGGGGCTGTTTGTATGTACTTGTACACAGAGTAAATATTAGTACTCACCCTCCTCTGGTGGTTTTCCACCCAGAACACGTGGGGCTGTTTGTATGTACTTGTACACAGAGTATATAGAAGTACTCACCCTCCTCTGGTGGTTTTCCACCCAGAACACGTGGGGCTGTTTGTGTCTCAGCACGCCGCTCTTCACCACCAGCAGTTTCCGGTCTCCTCTCCTCTTCAGACCCGGGCCGAGGAGCACCTTCTCCGGCTTCAGGGGTTCGGTGAGAGAGAGGGTCTCCTGGACCTCCAGGCTGAACTCATCTCCCGGAACCAGAACCTGGCCCACCTTCTCTCTCAGACCCGAAAACATGGTGATGCACTGCGAGGCTGAGCGACAGACCGATATCAGTGTGACACAGAGGGAACAGGAAGCTGTGCTACCGGAACCGTTATTTATTTTATTTGTTTTAACATCACATCTCCTGCCTCAGGGTTTAGATCAACATGAAGAACTGTATAACGCGTTAAACCTGGTTATGTTAATTATATCAATAATATTTATTTTACTTTAAAGGTTTTATTGCATTGTTTCTGAGCGACGGACTCATATCACTGTGACACACCCAGAACTTTTCTTTATTCTGTTTTTAATTTGTCCATTTTCTATATATTCAAACTTTCTAAATTACTTTTCACTTTTTGTATGTTTTTTAAATGCTTTATTCATTTTTTATAATGTTTAATATCTGATTATTTATCCACCGTCACTTCCGGTTGTTGTCCAGCAGAGGGCGCTGTTGACTGACAGATTTCACTCATGGCCCTAAGTGCTTTCAGTGTCAGGGCAGCAGCAGCAGAGGAGAGGCTTTTCACAATAAAAGACTCACTTTTAAATCAGACTGATTATGGCTCAGTTTGCTGGGCTGATTTAAGGGAGGTTTTTCAAAATAAGAGCCTCCTCTGTGATAAAGACTGGTTCTGTTTCTCAGACTCATTAGAGAGAGGTTTTTCAAAATAAGAGCCTCCTCCGTGATAAAGACTCCAGAACACCGTCCACTCTCACTCTTTATATATTTTCCCAGAGATCAATGTTAACCCACAGGTAGATGAGTGTGTGTGTGTGTGTGTGTGTT
>NW_027262469.1:0-29487 GCF_902827115.2 Pseudochaenichthys georgianus
ACACACACACACACACACACACACACACACACACACACACACACACACACACACACACACACACACACACACACACACACACACACACACACACACACACACACACAATACAGGATAATATACAGATCTGCATCTAAAACATATAAAATAATATATATGGGATACTTTATATATACCTTATTAAAGTTGTAGTTTTTTTAATTACAAACGAAAGGAGTAGTGTTTGAGTAAAATATCAAAAGAATATATTCAAGGTCATTGAAAAGGAAACATCTGTGTACTCTGGTTTAAAAGAAACGTAAATGTTTTTATTTCTACAAGAATGTAAATGTATGTTTTTGGGGTTTATGAGTGAGAATATGGAACACGGCGGTTATTAGAGGATCAGAATCTGAGCACACACACACACACACACACACACACACACACACACACACACACACACACACACACACACACACACACACACACACACACACACACACACACACACACGGGGGGACATTACTTCAGGGGACATTACTTCAGGGGACATTACATTGACTTACATGCATTTCCTGGAGACTTATCCTAACCCTAACCATAACCAACACATGCCTAAGTCTTCACCCTAAAATTAATGATCCCCCTCATGGGGACCTCCACTTTGTCCCCATAATAATTCCTTGCATTTATTATAGCGCTTTTCCAGTGCTCAAAGCGCTTTACAGATACACATTACACATATTTTGTATATACATGCAATGGTCACTGTGGACAATACCCACAGAAGCAAGTTCAGGTGAAGTGTCTAGCCCAAGGACACACCGGCTTTACAGACGCAGCAGCGGCGGGTTTCACCCCTTGATCATTGCACAGTGCACTGCGCCACACCGTCCATCTTCACACCTCGAGGTCATCGAGGCGCTTTTACAAGTACACATTGGTATCATACATGTACTGTGGACAATACCCACAGGAGCAAATCCGGGTGAAGTGTCTTGCCCAAGGACACAACGGCCTGACGAAGTGGCGGCAGGAGCGGGTTTCGAACCGGAGTTCCCCAGAACCCCCCTTGATCTGATGATCAGATGCACAGACCACTGCGCCACCCGTCCCATAAGGGAGGCGAGTCCCCACACGTGACTATGTAAACAGATTTAGGTCCCCACAAGTATAGTAATGCTAGACCACACACACACACACACACACACACACACACACACACACACACACACACACACACACACACCACACACACACACACACACACACACACACACACACACACACACACACACACACACACACACACACACACACACACACACACACACACACACACACACACACACACACACACACACACACACACACACACACACACACACACACACACACACACACACACACGATCGGATGGACTCCGGGTCATTCTCCAACCCCCCAGAGTCCCACTGCCTTCAGATGTGTGTTCCCGGTGTGAAGGGAGGGGTTACTCCAGCGGCCCGGCGGCTTCTCCTCGGGCTGAGAGAGAGGAGCAGAAAATAGCAGACGACGTTCAGGGAGCCAAATGAACCCTGATGAATAAATATGAAGATAACCTGCACCTCTCCTCCCCTTCCCCATATGGCTCTAACTAAAGAACTGCACAAAAGAAGCCTCTGGGCTCTGGGTGTGTGTGTGTGTGTGTGTGTGTGGTCGGCACTGTGTAGGAGTGTGCAGGAGGTTTTTTAAAGAGCCTCCAGTAGCATGTATTTGAGAGTCTTTTGTTTTATTCTCCATCTCGTATTCAGCGCCGCAGTAATCACCAACAGAGAAGTCCATTTCTGCCGCTGCTGCCCCCCCCCCCCGAATAAAGACGAATAAAGCTTTTTTAATTCATAATATATGCATTTAAAGACTCATCATTAAAGGTCATCGTGCCTCGGCCAACCCCGCTTCATGCTGATGAGCAGTTTGCAAATATTGATTGTTAAAAATAAAGTTGTTCTCACCGTAACTCCAACCAACATTAACAACTTGGACGAGATTTGGTGTGAAATGTTCTGAATATGTAAATATTTTGACGGCGATGCGACGCTTTTAGCAATTGTTAACATCGTAGGCTGCAACACTTTGAAAAATAGCTATTTGTGATCATTTTGACTGGTATTGCAATCGCGATATGATTTGCGAAACAAGGGAATGATCATTTTTGAACCCTTATTCAAACTATTATTACCAAATATCATTAAGGATCATATCAGGGGTTTTTCTATAAAAAATATAGCATGAGGCCCCGCCCACTTTCAGGTGAAAATACTGCATGAGAGCGAAGCGGAAAGTGATCGTGTCTTCATGTCTCAAAGCTCCTGAGTCATACTGTATATATTATATATATATAATCCAGAGATGCAGTTTCTTTACTTCCTCTACAGAAAAAAGGAATTAAAAGAAACTCTCAGTGTCTGTGTCAGCTGCTGCAGACCGCCGGACATCCATCCCATAATTATTCTCTGTATAAACAAAGCTGTCTCTGCCGTCTGACAGGCAACCGTTTGATACGGTTTTCATATTTCTGTCAAAAAAAAAATCCAAATCTTTAAAACAAATAATAAATCAAACAAATTTATATAAATCTAAAATGTTTATACAAAAAATACAAATAAATTATTTTAATACAAATTAAATATGATTTTAAAAGAAAATCTAAATCCCCAAAAAATCTAAATCAAATCTAAATCTAATAAAAATCGAAAAAAATCGAAATCTTATAAAAATCGAAATATTATAAAAATCGAAATCTTATAAAAATCGAAATCTTATAAAAATCGAAATCTAAAAAAAAAATCGAAATCTTATACAAATCGGAAAAAAATCTAAATCCCCCCCAAAAAAAATCTAAATCTAAAAAAAGAAAAAAAATATGAATACTATTAATACCGTTTTTGACGAACATAAATATTGTTTTCTGGCATTTCTTTAATTTTTAACGGCAAACATCTGCATTGTGGTGTGAGGGCGCAGCACCCCTGTTACCCGCTTTAGACCAAACTCTGCATATAGAGATTTTTTTAAGCGGTTGGGCATCAAACAGCATGTTTTTCAGCTCAGCTCTGCAACACTTCTGCAGATTTGTTCACATATTTAGCCACAGCTCCATTCTCCTCCATTTCCACAGATATGGCATCATCTCCATCTTGTAAAACATGCTATAATTCCCATAGTAGTTTCATTCATGGATGCACATAAGGGTTATTTTAAGAGATGACTGATGTAAAGCATATCACTCGCTCGTACGCTGTCATGCGTGTCTTTAACTGGAGGTTTCTCACTTCCTGAGGATGCTGAGAGGATGCTTGCTGAACACGCTAGACGACGAGCCTCTTAAATGCACATCCAATGGGTTCATTAAAAGAATAAAAGCACACATTACAAGATATACTTTGTGAGAAAACAATTGTACAGGAAACACGTTGGGATGGGTTTTATTCCTGCAGGAAATGAACTAATCCGTGGATGTAGAGTTTACAAAGTATGTTTTTTTGGGTGATTTTATGTGACTTTAACGTCACAGATAATGACATGTTATGCACCTATTGGAATCAGTGGTTAACTGTTTAGTATATCCTCCCATCCAATAGCGTTCTGATGCATAGAATAGCATACAAAGCATACACTAAAATAGATTAAATGCGATCCCACGTTGGGAAAATGTTTGTGTGACAGCAGTCTGTTTGCCGTTTTTAATCGAGGGTTTTTCCTCTAAAAGAAATGGGATCTTATTCCAGATGTTTGTGTATGACAAATGATGAACATGCATGTGAAATGTACATGGTGTACACAACAACTCATATTAGTACATATTAGAGGGGAGTTATTATTTTGGATCTGAAAGTAAGTAGAACAGGATTATTTGTGCTGTTCAGTGAGTGCAGCTCAGTGACGGTTGCCATGGTTTTTATGGACTCTATTTACAGTCTTGCTTTTTGTTCGATGGTTTTTTAGTGAAGGACAAACTGTGAGACAAGAGGATCGGAAACACTGTGTCCTTTCTTTAAATACTGTGAACAAGGTCTGTGGTGTTCATAAGAAGCTGAGAACACCAATCTTCTTCTAATTAAGTAGCAGTACTTCATTTTAACTAAGTCCTGCATTCAAGATCTTACGTACTGTAGGTACAAGTAGCAAAAGTATCTGTAGGAAGAGCCACAATAAAAAGTACTCCTTATGCAAAATGGCTACCGTCATAATCATATAAAGAGTCCTCTCCTGCTGATATTCAGGTGTATATCAGTGTGTAGTGTCTCTACTTTAAAGAGTCCTCTCCTGCTGATGTTCAGGTGTATATCAGTGTGTAGTGTCTCTACTTTAAAGAGTCCTCTCCTGCTGATGTTCAGGTGTATATCAGTGTGTAGTGTCTCTACTTTAAAGAGTCCTCTCCTGCTGATGTTCAGGTGTATATCAGTGTGTAGTGTCTCTACTTTAAAGAGTCCTCTCCTGCTGATGTTCAGGTGTATATCAGTATGTAGTGTCTCTACTTTAAAGAGTCCTCTCCTGCTGATGTTCAGGTGTATATCAGTATGTAGTGTCTCTACTTTAAAGAGTCCTCTCCTGCTGATGGTCAGGTGTATATCAGTATGTAGTGTCTCTACTTTAAAGAGTCCTCTCCTGCTGATGTTCAGGTGTATATCAGTATGTAGTGTCTCTACTTTAAAGAGTCCTCTCCTGCTGATGTTCAGGTGTGTATCAGTATGTAGCGTCTCTACTTTAAAGAGTCCTCTCCTGCTGATGTTCAGGTGTATATCAGTATGTAGTGTCTCTCCTTTAAAGAGTCCTCTCCTGCTGATGTTCAGGTGTATATCAGTATATAGTGTCTCTACTTTAAAGAGTCCTCTCCTGCTGATGTTCAGGTGTATATCAGTATGTACTGTCTCTACTTTAAAGAGTCCTCTCCTGCTGATGTCCAGGTGTATATCAGTATGTGGTGTCTCTACTTTAAAGAGTCCTCTCCTGCTGATGTTCAGGTGTATATCAGTATGTGGTGTCTCTACTTTAAAGAGTCCTCTCCTGCTGATGTTCAGGTGTATATCAGTATGTAGTGTCTCTACTTTAAAGAGTCCTCTCCTGCTGATGTTCAGGTGTATATCAGTATGTAGTGTCTCTACTTTAAAGAGTCCTCTCCTGCTGATGTTCAGGTGTATATCAGTATGTAGTGTCTCTACTTTAAAGAGTCCTCTCCTGCTGATGTTCAGGTGTATATCAGTATGTAGTGTCTCTACTTTAAAGAGTCCTCTCCTGCTGATGGTCAGGTGTATATCAGTATGTAGTGTCTCTACTTTAAAGAGTCCTCTCCTGCTGATGTTCAGGTGTATATCAGTATGTAGTGTCTCTACTTTAAAGAGTCCTCTCCTGCTGATGTTCAGGTGTGTATCAGTATGTAGCGTCTCTACTTTAAAGAGTCCTCTCCTGCTGATGTTCAGGTGTGTATCAGTATGTAGCGTCTCTACTTTAAAGAGTCCTCTCCTGCTGATGTTCAGGTGTATATCAGTATGTAGTGTCTCTACTTTAAAGAGTCCTCTCCTGCTGATGTTCAGGTGTGTATCAGTATGTAGCGTCTCTACTTTAAAGAGTCCTCTCCTGCTGATGTTCAGGTGTATATCAGTATGTAGTGCCTCTACTTTAAAGAGTCCTCTCCTGCTGATGTTCAGGTGTGTATCAGTATGTAGCGTCTCTACTTTAAAGAGTCCTCTCCTGCTGATGTTCAGGTGTGTATCAGTATGTAGCATCTCTACTTTAAAGAGTCCTCTCCTGCTGATGTTCAGGTGTGTATCAGTATGTAGCATCTCTACTTTAAAGAGTCCTCTCCTGCTGATGTTCAGGTGTATATCAGTATGTAGTGTCTCTCCTTTAAAGAGTCCTCTCCTGCTGATGTTCAGGTGTATATCAGTATGTAGTGTCTCTACTTTAAAGAGTCCTCTCCTGCTGATGTTCAAGTGTATATCAGTATGTAGTGTCTCTACTTTAAAGAGTCCTCTCCTGCTGATGTTCAGGTGTGTATCAGTATGTAGTGTCTCTACTTTAAAGAGTCCTCTCCTGCTGATGTTCCGGTGTATATCAGTATGTAGTGTCTCTACTCTTTCCACCCTCTGTCTGAAACCAGAGCCCAGTCTACTCTGATTGGTTAGCTTGCCGGCTCTGTTCTGATTGGTCAACGGCTTAGAGAGGTCCCACCACAATGTACTATGTGCTGGAGCGCTAGCCAATAGGAGCGGCAGTCAATTTTTATTTTGTATTAGCTTATAATCTGATTCTGTAAAAGCTGTCGGATAAATATGACGTAAAAAGTACAATAATGTCTTTCAAAATGCAGTGGAGAAGAAGTATAGAGAAGCATAAAGTGAATATACTCTGGGTAATCAACTCGAGGTAAAAGTACCTTGAAATTGTACTCGAGTATATGTACTTCAATACATTACACCTCGGCAATTCACTCAATAACCTTTGGGAAAATGGGACGGGTCATATTATATTTCTATAGAAAGTGAAACAGACATAATGTTCTGTCTATAATTGGTAATAGGACGAGGTCATGATATAGTATTATAATAATTGTATAATATTAAATAGTACACTTTCCCACGGTGAAAGGTGCCTTTAAACCACTCAGCACTTCAACATCTGTCAGACTAATTATAGGATTGATAATTTATCACCCCGAAAGACCTGTATGGGAATTAAGAGTCTTTGACATCACCTGTCTGCATGTTTGCATTACAACATGTCTTCGGGGAAATATATGGTACATGAACCTATAATTAATCTTTTGTGTGTGTGTGTGTGTGTGTGTGTGTGTGTGTGTGTGTGTGTGTGTGTGTGGGTGTGTGTGTGTCTGAATGTTGAGACAAAAAGCAGTGTATGGATGCCGGCGAGATGACAGAGCCACAGAGAGAGGGTGCACTGCCCCATGGAGAGAGAAGAGAAACCAATGATGTGTTTTGCAATAATGGAGCCATATTTCTGCCTCATTTGTGCTGCCAAAAACTCCGAAATCTCACAGCTTGTCTCGGCTTCCAGTCCTAATGCTCTGCAGAAACATCTACGGGCACAATGTGTGTTTACAGTCGTGTGCCTTTAAGGGCTGTTTTTATTCTACATGCAGAAGAGTGCTCGAGAGGTCAAAGAAATATAAGGCTCCTGACAAAAAGGGAAGAGAAAATTGAAGCGCTTTAAAACACTTATTTCTTTCAAAGAGTTGCATTTGTGAGCTCAAGGCCTTGGTTTCAGAGCGCGAGGCAAATATATATATATATCTTAAACTTATTCTTTATTAGTTATTTTTCTCACATTCCCTTTTTCACACTGGAAAAAAACGCTGCTCCAAAAACACGTTCAACAATAATGAAATCAAGCTGTTTTCACTTGAAATAAGTCGAAGAATCTGCCAATAGAACAAGTTCAAACGAGCTGGGTAAGATCTCTTGAGATGAGGTGGGATGTTTAGAGAAATCACGTCTTGTAATTAGCAGGAGAACTCATGTGGAACTATATGTGGCCAGAATCAGGACACGTGGTGTTACAAAGTAAGCCGCAAATGCTGGAAAGTGTTCTGTGTTCTGATGTTAGTTGGTATATATGTAAAACAATATGTGTTTCTTCTGAGATACAACTCAAAGTAAGATGTTTTGACTTCACAAGATGACGCATTGTCTAAAAACTGGACCTGATATCTCACGGCAGTGTCACTTCCGAAGTGATTGTGTCTTGTATCAGGGTTAGTTACTAACCCAACTTTATTGTCAATCTTTCAGTTTGTGTGTACAGAGAGAGAGAGATCGAAATACCGTTTCCCACAATCCCGAATATAAAAATACAAATATGTATAAAGTATGTATAATACACAATTAGGGTTGCCAGAAACTGACCATGATCAAAATCGATTATTCTGCAGCCCGCGGGAGAGGGGAAAAAAAAGGAATTCGGTTGTTTTCTTTACTAGAACATGTTTAACAGTACAAACAACAAACAAGCATGTCATCACAACGACGTGGCCTTGAAGTGAAGTTGGTAATGGCCGGCTGTGCTGCGTCTTTCTCTGTAACCTCTTTGGCTTCGCACTCAAATGCCAACGCATTGTTGAGGTTGAGTTGTGATAGACTCTAAACGTCTTTTCGCAGAGCTTGCATTTAACTTCCTTCGGACTTGTAAGTTCGAAGTAGTTCCACGAGGAGGAACTCTTTTTACCTGCCGCTTTGTTCATCTTTAGTCGCACGTGTGAGGGAGAGGGGGGGTGGGGGGCGGGATCGGTGTGTAGCTGCTGCAGCAGCAGTCTGCTCTGCACGCAGGCTTCCTCCAAGTTTACAGTAAAACAAACTGGTGGTGTGACCAATGACCATTTACAATTATTAATACTATTACTATTATTAGCATATATATATTTATATATATTTTGGTTGAAACTAAGCCAGAAAAAAAAAAAACATAAATAATAATTAATAATAAAAAAAATATATAAATAAAATCGATTTTTAAAAATAATATTCGATTATGGAGACTGTAGCGAATATTCGAATAATCGAATAATCTCTGGCATCCCTATACACAATCAACAGAAACATTTATACATATGCACACATTAAGATAAAAGCACAACAATCAATATATACAAAATAACACTTCAATATCTTTGGGAAAGACTGTCCATAGCAGCGCAAACAAGTGTCAAATAAATCAAATCAATAATAACACTGAGATGGTAATAACACAAATACAATACAATAAAAGATGGGTTATATATAAGGTAATTCTACAATAACACAGTCCAATTAATTCTGTTCTTGTACATATCAAATTCTATTGACATGTATACAGACTTTTTGCACTACTTTTTATTTTTGTATTTTATTATATATGTTGCATCGTTGGAGGAGCTCAGGTCAGAAGAATTTCATTGCCATTTCTACACTTTGTGCATATGACAATAAAACCTTAAAAAACGCTGTGAAAATATCCGAAGGAGAGAAATATTAACGGCAGGTGTTGGCGCAGCAGCCATTACCAGCAAAGGTCTAGATCAGTGTTTCTCAAACTTTTTCATACCAAGGACCACTTAATCAATAAAAAAACACTCGCGGACCACTTAACTCCACAAATATCCAAAATCACATCGTTTTTCTAGAACAGATTACAAATCGCCTGAAAATAGAACAAACAAGTGGCAACATGTGTGACGAAGGTGTTGCACTGGACTATATCACGCAATCGAAAGTGAAACTTAAGCTCACTCCATTGCGGAGATATTCCCGCGAGAGTACGGAGAACTTAAGTGTATTTATTTATTTCAAATGTGAAATGTTACCAATATACTCGCGGACCACTAGGGGGTGCTCACGGACCACCAACGGTCCGCGGACCACACTTTGAGAAGCACTGGTCTAGATAGCTAGAGTTCTCCGAGTGAGCCAGCAATCTTTATTAGAACCAGCTGTGTGATTGACAGATTGACAGATATGACGTCAGCATAAGAGCATGCAAGAGATGAATCGTTCACAACAGTTCAACACCCCCACTTGATGTTATTCCTCCGTAGTATTAGTCCAAGGCTATCTAGACCTTTGCTGGTAATGGCTGCTGCGCCAACAGGTTATGGGCCCGGAAAGGATTTTGGAAACCGATGGAATCGTTTGTGCTTTGACGGAGATGAGAAAAACTATGAGTTGTGGGAAACAAAGTTTCTTGGCCACCTGCGTCTCCAAGGGCTGAAAAGCACGATATTGAAAGAGCCTGACAGTGGCGGAGGCGAAGAGGACGCAGAAGGAGCCGCGGTAAGAGCCGCAGAAGACGCTGAACTTATTCAATTGTTGGACGATACAAGGTTGTCTCTGGTCATGAGAGATGCAGCGGACGGTGGGAGAAAGGCGGTGAAGATTCTGAGGGATCTGAACATCGTCAATTACCGGGTTTTTTGCGCTGACAGTTTTTCCTCCAGCGCTGAACTTAACATCTCCGGAGTTCATTTCACCTTCCTCTGTCACCCGGCCCTACAGCCCCACACATCCCAGAATAATCCTCTCCATAAAGGGGGCTTTTCGAGAGGATACTGTCACGGTTGGGTGAAGGAAGCAGGACCCAAATGCAGATAACTCTGATAAACCTTTATTTCAAGGATAATGAAACTAACAGACAAAACAGAACACTCACCGTTGAACTCAGTCACCAACAAAAGACAAACCGACACTGAACACAGGAAGAGACTAAATACAGGGAGGGGTAATCACGAGACGAGACACAGCCGGGCAGGGGAGGAGAAACACAAGGGCAACAGGTGAACACAATCAGACAACTAGACACACCAGGGAAACTAACGACAGGGGAAAACACAGGGAGAAGGACCAGACAATAACCCAGCAGGAAAACATGACAGCACACACCCAAACATACAAAACTACAAACGTGACATAACATGAGAATCGTGACAGATACTTCGTGTAGTATACTGTCAGCAGGCTGAGAGTTATAAGATAATAAGATTAGATAAGAAGTACTTTATTTGGGAAATGTCTGCGTTGCAGCAGCATCAAAAGACAAGGCATTGAACAGAAGAGAAATTAAAAGACTGGAAATAAACAATCCAAAATGTAAATGTCTCAAATAGAATAAAATAGCAATCCAATCCACTTTATTTATTTAGAGGTGGGTCTTCAGACGGGACTTAACAGTTTGAAGGGTGGGCGACAATTTGACATGGGAGGGGCAGGTCGTTCCAGAGCCTGGGGGCTACCGCTGAGAAGGCTCGGTCTCCCCTGGTCTTTCTCTTTGTTTTAGGGACTACCAGCAGCAGCTGATCAGCCGACCTCAAAGCCCTTGGGGGGTGTACACCTGTAGGAGGTCAGAGATGTACTGAGGGGCCAGCCCATTGAGCGATTCAAAAACAAACAATAACATCTTAAAATGAACTCTAAAATGGACAGGAAGCCAGAATAGGTGTGCTCATGCCTGCGTGTTCCTGTGAGCAGTCGAGCCGCAGCGTTTTGTACCAGCTGCAGCCGTGCCAGCGAGGTCTGGGTTAGGCCGGCATAAAGTGCATTACGGTAATCTAGACGAGTAGAAACAAAGGCATGAATTACACGCTCAAAGTCTAAACAGGATCAAACCGGTTTAAAAAAGTATAAAATATACATGTGGAAATACAAATGTACAGTAGCAAAATATAAGCAGAATATTATACATTAATGGAGATAATGAGATCGCCTGTGACGAACAGAGGAAATCAGACTTCTGCTTCTTCCAGTGCATGACCTCTGGGTTTCATGTTGCAGCATCTGTCCATTTCCATCAGGAGAGACTTCATTTTGTTTGAAGAACATGTATTGACACATGCCATATGATAAATGTTAAGTCTTTGGCGATTAGCCCCCGATCCTGAAATCGTACATCTAAAGGGGGAAATGCAGCCGTTGTTGTGTCTCTTCAAATGTGTTAGTTATGTTTATGTGTTTTGTCATTTCCTGTTTTATTTTGCTTACCTCTCGTCTTTCATTTCAGGCCCTGTTTCTTCCCCCCTTGTGTGCTTTTCCCGCCATCATCAGTGTCTGCCCCGCCCCTGATTGTCTCCACCTGTTCACCTCATGTTTAAATAGTCCTGTCTCTCCCCTGTCCTGCGTCAGTTCGTCTGGTTTGTTTCCCCGAATGGCCGTGCCGTGCCGTGCCGTGCCGTGCCGTGCCGTGCCGTGCCGTGCCGTGCCGTGCCAAGCCTCAGAAAGGATTGCTTTTCTCTCATGTCAGGTTTTGTTTCTTTTGTTTATTTTATAGGCTTCAGTTTTTATTAATAGTAACGGCATTTTATCAGATATTTGACCGATCTGCAAACTAAATCCTTACCAATCAATTTCTTCACTCATGTGTTTGTAAAGGTGTGTAGTAAGATGTATTAAAAAGTTGAAGTTCAAATCCTGTGTGTTTTTTCGTAACAACTGCTCAAAGTTGAGGGACCGAATACCGATTTTCGAAAAATCTAAAATGTTCAGTTTGGCCCTGGGTAACTTGTGAGGGGTCAAACTAGGGGTTTTTCATGATTCTGAGTTGATTGCAATCATTTATCTTTCACTAAAATCATTCCTTTGTGGAAAAACAGCCACGCCCACCTTTCCCGCTCGCCCCCCCCAACCCCCCATAATGCCTTTCCACTGCTCGCATAAAAATGGTTTGATTATTTTACTATTTGCCCTTTTAGGACTGTGAAGCTGACAATTGAGCGGCCCGACCAGGCAAGGAGGCAGAGGCAGAACTTCCAAAAATATAACCCGGCGTGGGCATTTATTAAAAACATGGGCACAAAGTTCACTGCATTCTGCAGCCACAAGGATCTCACACACACACACCCAGCCCTCTCAACAGACAGGGCAACAGAGCCTAAATACCCACCCTACAATCATCACAACAAGACACAGGTGAGGGGGGAGGAGACACCACAGGACACCAGGTGCACACAATCATCAGCCACAGACAACCTATACTGTGCAATCACGCCAACAAAGTGCCCTATCACCCGGCCTGAAGCCGTCAGTCCATAGTGACGAAGCCACCTTCGCCACAACGACTTATTATTGTTTAGTGGTAGCTGCTAGTTGGTTGGTATTCAGGGTGAGGATGTTTAGAGTTAATATGCTGAAGCCATTTTCAACCTTCATTTGATCATGGACAGACTGCTTTTCACGCCCGATATGTAAGTATTATCTACATTTTTAACTTGAAATATTTCATGTCACTACTTTGGTAATGAAATGTAACATACTGTACACGTTGTCAACTTTGCTTACTTGTTAGCTGTGTAACAGTAGGCGCAGCAACATGGTTAGCTAGCTAACGTTAAATCCATGATGTAACTAGGCAACTGCCATGATGTATTACACACCTCGAACTGAATCTTATGATCTTTTTATTTTCTTGAATGCTAGCTTTCTGGCCCATTAGGTTACAGTGGGGTATTGTCTCTGACAGGATCTTTTGTGTTTAACGTTACTGTGAAGCAGATCTTCTATTTTCCTTTGCAATAATATCTATTACAATGTTGATCATCTACTGTACATGAGATTGTCTTTAATGTCACAAAATAATGATATTATGACTGAATAATACAATGTTTATTCTACTTTGAAGGACATATAAACATATAAGCACTTCGAGATTTGTCTTGGCAGATGAGAAGCGCTATATAAATTAAATATATTATTATTATTATTATTACATATTAGTCTAGCAGTATGGATGAAGACTCGACTCCACCTTTGCTAAATTGTTTCATCTGTGAAGACACCAGCTCAGAGGCGGATACAGCCAACTCCTAAAGGCTACCCTACTTTTTTGGAACAAGCACAAGTTGATACGATGGGCTCGTAAGAACTCAGATGCTCGATTCTGTTGCTTGGTAATAGTCTTTATTGGACAGAAACCAAAGCTATAAATGACTTCTAGGTTCTACTAGGACTCTCCATTACTAGGACTAGGTAATGGGACACAGGTGGACACAATCAGGGGCGGGAACAACAATCAGTCTAGCAGGTGCCACACGAACAGGAAGTGCCGACACCTGGAGAGAGAGAGAGTATAGTAATTATCAACAGACCGATAGACAAGACACTAAAACACAACAGCATACAGCATACTAGCACTAAACCCTGACAGTACCCCCCCTTTTACGGACGGCTCCAGACGTCCCTGAATAGTGAGACCCTAATCTGTCAAAATCTGTGATAAGGGACTTGTCGACAATGAAGCTGCCCGGGATCCAGCATCTTTCCTCTATTCCATACCCTACCCAGTCGACCAGGAACTGTCTCCCTCTACCCCGCTTTCTTTCTGACAGAATCTTTTTGACTGTATAGACGATACCTCCGTCGATGACCCGGGGAGGTGGAGGTGGTGTGGAGGGGGGAACCAGTCTGCTCTCTAAAACTGGTTTCAGCTTGCTGACATGGAACGTGGGGTGGACCTTGAGGGACTTTGGGAGACATAGGCGAACAGCAACAGGATTAATAATTTTTGAAATGGGATATGGACCAACGAACCGAGGAGCCAGTTTCCTGGAGGGGACGTGCAGAGGAAGATCTTTGGTGGACAACCACACTCGTTGACCGACCTTGTATCTAGGGGATGGACGTCGCTTTCGGTCAGCCAACCTCTTCATGCCGGTCGCACTTCTCTGCAGCATCTGGCGAACTCCCTTCCATACCCGGCGACAGCGGCGAACCAGAGCATGTGCTGATGGTACGATAACTTCCTGCTCGAGCTCCGGGAACAATGGAGGCTGGTATCCATGGACACATTGGAAAGGAGAGATTCCGGTGGCTGATGTGGGTAAGGTATTGTGTGCATACTCAACCCAAATCAGATGTTTGCTCCAGGTGGTAGGTTTCTGGGACACCAGGCATCTCAAACAGGTCTCCATTTCTTGGTTCATCCTCTCCGCTTGGCCGTTTGACTGGGGATGGTATCCGGACGTCAGGCTCACAGTGGCTTGGATCAGGCGACAAAACTCCCTCCAGAAACGTGAAACGAATTGTGGGCCTCGGTCTGAAACGACATCGTTTGGGAAACCATGGATACGGAAAACATGGGACAACATGGCCTGTGCTGTTTCTCTGGCCGTAGGCAATTTGGACATGGGGATGAGGTGTACCATCTTGGAAAAACGATCAATGACTGTGAGTACTGTGGTGTAACCTGCCGACGGTGGAAATCCTGTCACAAAGTCCAACGCAATGTGCGACCATGGTCTGTTGGGAATGGGCAGAGGTCGGAGAAGACCTGCCACAGCTTGACGAGACGTCTTGTTCCTAGCACACACAGGACATGCTGCCACATATTCTGCCACATCTTTCCCCATAGCAGGCCACCAGAATCTGTGTTTCACTATAAAGAGGGTCCTCTTGGTTCCAGGATGGCATGAAAGAACAGATGTATGGGCCCAATGAATCACCTTAGAACGAAGTGTCCCTGGAACAAACAGGCGATTCTGAGGACACCCTTTAGGAACAGGATTCCCGCTGTTAGCCTGTTTGACCTTGGCTTCAATGGGCCAGGTCACACTCCCTATCACTCGGTCTGGCCGCAGAATGGGGTCTGGACTCTTGGGGGATGGCTCAGGATCATACATTCTGGAGAGTGCATCAGGCTTTCCATTCTGTGAACCAGGTCTATATGACAGAGTGAACCTAAATCTATTAAAGAACAAAGCCCATCTGGCCTGCCTAGAGTTCAAGCGTTTGACCTTCCTGATGTATTGCAGGTTTTTGTGATCCGTCCAGACCAGGAAATCCTGCTCCGCTCCCTCCAACCAGTGCCGCCACTCCTCCAAAGCAATCTTCACCGCCAATAGTTCCCGATTTCCCACGTCGTAATTCCTCTCGGCAGAAGATAGCTTACGGGAGAGATATGCACACGGATGAAGTTTGTTGTCCTCCGCTGATATCTGGGACAGTATAGCTCCAACGCCGTCGTTGGAGGCGTCCACTTCCACCACAAACTGTCGGTGGCGATCAGGTACCGTCAGGATGGGAGCTGTGGTGAACCTCCTCTTCAGTTCCAGGAAAGATTTCTCTGCCTGTGGATTCCACACAAACTGAACATGGGGAGAGGTAAGGGCATGGAGAGGAGAGGCAATAGCACTGAAATTGCGTATGAAACGTCTGTAAAAGTTAGCAAACCCCAAAAATTGCTGAACTTTCTTTCTATTGTCTGGTGTTGGCCAATTAGCCACGTCACTGACCTTAGCTGGGTCCATTTCCACTTTGTTAGGGGAAATCACAAAGCCCAAAAATGACACCGAGTTGACATGAAACTCACATTTTTCGGCCTTCACAAACAAATGGTTAGCCAGGAGTCTCTGAAGAACAAGGTGCACATGGTTAACATGAGTTTTCTCATCTGGAGAAAAGATGAGAATATCATCGAGATACACAAAACAGAAAACATTCAGAAAATCTCTTAACACATCATTAATGAGGGCTTGGAAAACAGCAGGTGCATTACAAAGTCCAAAAGGCATCACCAAATATTCGTAATGTCCCGTAGGTGTATTGAAACCTGTTTTCCACTCATCGCCCTCCCGGATGCGCACAAGGTGATAAGCATTCCTTAAGTCAAGCTTGGTGAATATCTTAGCTCCCTGTAACAGTTCGAATGCCGTAGAGATGAGTGGAAGGGGATATCTGTTCTTAACTATGATCTGATTTAGCGGACTGTAGTCAATACAGGGCCTCAATGTCCCGTCCTTTTTCCCCACGAAAAAGAAACCTGCCGCTGCTGGGGATGAAGATGTCCGAATCAAACCAGCTTTGAGTGAAGAATCGATATATTCCTTCATGGCCTCCCTTTCTGGCCCAGAAAGTGAGTACAACCGTCCCTTGGGAATAGTAGAGCCTGACAGAAGGTCTATGGGGCAATCGTACGGTCTATGGGGTGGCAAAGAAGTAGCTCGTGTTTTATTAAACACCTCCTTGATATCTAAATAACACGCCGGAATTTTAGCCAAATCAGGAAAGTCAGAAGGCTTAGAAAAAGTGTCAGTGTTATTGCCTGACCCCTGCTTAGAGTTACTAGATCCATGCAATTTACTCAACCCTGTTTTACTTAAACATGAACGAGAGCACTCAACTCCCCACCCTTTAACCCTTCCTGTCTGCCAGTCAACGTGAGGGTTGTGTTTAACAAGCCAGGGGTACCCCAAAATGATAGGATGTTGAGCAGAGTTAAATAAATGAAAACTTATTTGCTCACTATGTTCCTGATCTATGACTAATACCATGGGCTCCGTGCGATGAGTAATAGTACATAAAAGGCGTCCGTCCAAGGCACTAGCCTCTAAGGGTTGATCTAAAAGAACGACCTTTAAGTTTAAACTTTTAGCCAACTCCCAGTCTAACAAACTCTCATCAGCCCCAGAATCGACTAATGCATCCTGAGTCATAGTATTATCACCAAGTTTGATTTGTACCTGCATTAATTTTCTGACTGGAGAGTCGAAGGAAGTCACTCGGCTCACCAGCGTCCTCCTTCCTGCTGATAAGCCCGATCTTTTACTGAACAGGCTGCCGAAACATGACCCTGCTGGCCGCAGTAGAAGCATCGCCCTTCCCGTAGACGGCGCTGACGCTCCTCCGGAGTGAGTCTGGCTCTACCGAGCTGCATCGGTTCCTCCGCGGCGATAGGGGGCGCCGGTCGCTCTGGAGGTGAAGACTGGGAATTCCTCTGCCAAGCGTTGTATTCCCTCGGTAATTCCTGTCTGAAAGGTGGAGTGGATCCTGTATTCCTTCTTTTCTCCCGCTCTCTTTCAGCTAGACGTTGATCAACCCGGATAGCCATGGCGATGAGCGAGTCCACATCTTCAGGCAGCTGTAATGGAGCCAACTGATCCTTTATGGGATCCGATAATCCATGCAGGAAGGCATCAAAGAGAGCCGCTGAGTTCCACCCACTCTCCGCTGCCAAAGTACGGAACTCGATTGCGTAATCCATCACTCTCCTCTGCCGCTGCTTAATGTTCACCAGGGCTCTCGCTGCCTCTCTCCCGGGTGATGTCAGATCAAAAATCTTGCTCATGGTCTCCAAAAACAGTCTTACTGACTGACAAACAGGCGAGTTCCGGGACCACTCCGCTGTTGCCCAGGCTTCCGCTCTCCCCGTCAGATGAGAAACAATAAAAGCTATCTTCGCTTGATCGGTGGGAAATGCTGCGGGCTGGTGTTTGAAGTGGAGATCGCACTGCACCAGGAAAGGACGACAGTTTCCAGATTCTCCGGAGAATTTCTCTGGCGAAGCGAGGCGGATCGTAGGCGAATGTACGGGGACTTGAACGGGAATATCAGCAGACCCGACCCCCGCTGGACCGGAAAACTGTGCCGCAGGAACACCAGGATTTGCCACGAGATGAGTGAGTACTTCCCGCATCTTCTCAGCCAGTAGGTGTATTTCCGTTGACACAGTAGCTTGAAGGTTGTCTTGACGAACATTCAAACTCTGGACCCCTTGGTTAATAGCTGACAGCTGTTCCTCATGCTGATGAAGGACTCTACCCTGCACCTGCAGGGCCGTCTTTAGCGTTGTAGAATCGGCTGAGTCCATCTTGTTAGGTTGGTTCGTTCTGATACGATGGGCTCGTAAGAACTCAGATGCTCGATTCTGTTGCTTGGTAATAGTCTTTATTGGACAGAAACCAAAGCTATAAATGACTTCTAGGTTCTACTAGGACTCTCCATGGAATCACTAGCTTCTACTAGGTACTGTAATCTCGTTCTCTGGTAAACAGGCATGGATCTAACGATAACACAAAACGAACCAACACCAGACAAAGGGAGAGAAGGACTAAATATACATAATAGGTAATGGGACACAGGTGGACACAATCAGGGGCGGGAACAACAATCAGTCTAGCAGGTGCCACACGAACAGGAAGTGCCGACACCTGGAGAGAGAGAGAGTATAGTAATTATCAACAGACCGATAGACAAGACACTAAAACACAACAGCATACAGCATACTAGCACTAAACCCTGACACAAGTAGTTGAAAATGCTAAGATGTTGGAGCGTTTGAAGGAGGCTCAGAGCATAGGAAGACTCCGGTACCACAAAAAGTGTGAAGATGATTTAGACAACAGGTTTCTTGAAGTCACCAAGAACTCAGGCCAAACATTAAAGGCAGAGAAAGAGGCAGCTAAGAAGAAGAGAAGACGCACTCGCTCTGACTTCAGTGCAGCTTCTGCATGCAGTTCTACACGTTCACGGTCCGCTCAGCTTCTGTACAAGAATGTATGCATTCTTTGCAACCAACCTGCACAGATCTACAAAGCTCGTCCAGAGGAAGCTAGAAAGAGAGTGCCAGATCATTTGACTGCAGATAGACTGAATAAGTCCTCTTTTTGTAATGCTTGTTTCGTCCTGCTTGTGAGTGCTTTTTGTTATTTCCACCACCTACTCTGTTAAGAGGGATTACCTGAATAAATAAATATACATTTTTTTATATTCAAGACTTTGTCTCTGGGTCGTGCATTTGGGCTCCTCCGTTTGTGTCGAGGTCCTGACAGCCTTGAGCATATAGGGAACCCCCCCGGGGTCTAGACACTGGTGATGATGATGAAGATCTGGATCTGATGAGGAGATGGGATGAAGAGGGGATGTAACGATGTCTAGCTCTCCTGGCACTGGATGTGATGAAAGGAGGCGGATGGGGAGGAGGCGGATGGGGAGGAGGCGGGCGGCAGCATGGAAACCTGAACTCACAGCTGACTGCAGGAGAGAGGACAACCATTTTAAAGTTCAAAGAAAGCCTGCGATGAGCTGATTATAAGCCGCTGCGGAGTGAAGGTGTACCAGTCTTCTCGAAAGAACTTGCGCTGAGCTTCATATCATACATTGTAAAATGAATCCTACTTTTATTTTCTGCAGAGACAGCAAGAGACGACAGACATTTTACAGAACGAGCTGAAATCTGAAATCTTCTTTGAATCTCCTCCAATAAGTCGGTAACATCTTTGTTTATAAATTTGACGCTGCTTAAGTTTCTATAGTATAATAATTATCATGTTTAATTTCATTTGTAGTATTGTTTTACATGTTCGGAATACATCAAATCAAATCAAATCAAAATCTCATCACCAAACAATTAATCAGTCTTCACATTGCACGACTGCAATAACTTCGTCCAAGCATTTATTCCGCGGAAAAGGAGGAGATGTGTTGGACGGAATGAGTAATTATTTAGGTTTGGGTTGCAAAAATATAACTATTTTAGTTTTGAGCAAAATATCTACTAGTTTCTTTACATATAGACAACAATGGCATTTGATCAGGCGCAGAAAGATATTGTGGTGTTGGCTCAAATCGAGCTATTTCGTATTCTTATTGTGAACAGAAGATGTTTTTGTGTCGGCGGCATGCAATCATTTATGTCACTCTGAACTACAGACATTTTATAATAACTAGTTTTGAATTGCTGAAATCTTATTTTAATCTCGTCAGCAAACAATAAAGCAATCTTCACATTGCACACCGGTAATAATTTCTTCCAAGCATTTATGGCGGGGCCAATTATGTCAAGACCAAACTCTGACGCATGAGCCCACATGCACGACTCAAACACAGAAGGTTTTCAGAGTCAAGTCTTTATTGGATTGGGAACAGTAAACGCAGATTCAAACCAAAAATCATTCGCTTGAGGAAAGCTATATATGAGGACGAGGCACTGAGCAAATCAGTAATGTTAACATCACTTGGCGATAAATGCTGGTTGTCTTCGTTACACGATAAGACGAACCGGCACAAGATAAAGGGAGACATATGAAGCTCACCGCAAGTTCAACCAGGAAGACCGTCTTTTCTCCATGTTTCTACTCTCTCTCCTCTCAATAAGTGATCGGGGGCGTCACTCCCCAGCTTAACCAATCACTTCGCTCTATTCTCACAACAAGCCTATCATAGCGCTCCGCTAACCCTTTTAAATCTACTCCCCCCTCTGACAGCTGTCATTTCAGGTGACTCGACGCAACCCTCCTCCCCCCCTTTTCACCTCCTGTCCCTCTGAATCCAGGGTCAAGCTAAGCTCCTCCCCTTCAGACCGACCTCAACTATCCATTCACCACCACCAGGGTCAAGCTAAGCCCCTCCCCTTCAGACCGAACCCAACTATCCATTCACCACCACCAGGGTCAAGCTAAGCCCCTCCCCTTCAGACCGACCCCAACTATCCATTCACCACCACCAGAGTCAAGCTAAGCCACTCCCCTTCAGACCGACCCCAACTATCCATTCACCACCACCAGGGTCAAGCTAAGCCCCTCCCCTTCAGACCGAACCCAACTATCCATTCACCACCACCAGGGTCAAGCTAAGCCCCTCCCCTTCAGACCGACCTCAACTATCCATTCACCACCACCAGGGTCAAGCTAAGCCCCTCCCCTTCAGACCGAACCCAACTATCCATTCACCACCACCAGGGTCAAGCTAAGCCCCTCCCCTTCAGACCGACCCCAACTATCCATTCACCACCACCAGAGTCAAGCTAAGCCACTCCCCTTCAGACCGACCCCAACTATCCATTCACCACCACCAGAGTCAAGCTAAGCCACTCCCCTTCAGACCGACCCCAACTATCCATTCACCACCACCAGGGTCAAGCTAAGCCCCTCCCCTTCAGACCGAACCCAACTATCCATTCACCACCATAGACATATAAAGAGTAGACGCCGCATTGGCTGCTGGGGCGCAAGAAATACGGCCGCCATCTTGGACCGGTCATCCTACAGACATTCTACCCAGAGACAGCAGAGGTTTCAAGATGCCAGAGCACTGTGCAGCATATTGCTGTGCAAATCGGCGGACGATTGCGAACAGGGGTCGGGGGATTACTTTTCACAAGTAAGATTCAACATTATAATTGGTTGTATTTTGTAAATAGAATATTATTGTACTGTATTGATGTCCGCCAGCGAAATCGTAGCCAGCAAACATTATGTCCATGGCCAACTGAGACTTTATAAATCGCTGCTGTAACAAGTGAATGTCCCCGTTGTGGGATGAATACAGTAAAATCTAATCTAATCTATCTAGGAAGAAGAAGGAAGAAAATAAGCTTGACCTCCTTCTTAAAATGTTTTTGTGTTGACTCTCAAATCTCCCGTTTTTATTTTGAAGGTTTCCCAAAGACAAAGATATGAGAAAGAAGTGGGAAGTTGCTTTGAGGAGGGAAGGGTTCACTGCAAGCGAGTCATCCGTGATTTGCAGTGAGCATTGTAAGCAGGACGAGTTTGACAGGACAGATTGTCCGACTCAGAGATGGTGTTATTCCCTCCATCTTCAGCTTCCCGGTTCACCTCCAAAGAGTAGGTGTATCATCATAAGGCTATTAGCATTCATACATGTAAATATTCTATTATCAATAACAGGGCAGGGTGACATACGTGTGTGTGTGTGTGTGTGTGTGTGTGTGTGTGTGTGTGTGTGTGTGTGTGTGTGTGTGTGTGTGTGTGTGTGTGTGTGTGTGTGTGTGTGTGTGTGTGTGTGGTGTGTGTGTGTGTGTGTGTGTGTGTGTGTGTGTGTGTGTGTGTGTGTGTGTGTGTGGTATTCTGCTTTTTTCATTTTAGCCAGAAAAGGGCAGGACTACGTCTCCTTCCAGAAAAGCTGAAGAGAGCCTGTCTGTGGCCCCTCAGGACGACCCAGAAGCTTCAACCTCACACTCACAACCTCAGCCTAATGATGTGAGTATTTCTATTTTCAACATCATTCATAATGGTCCTAGACAAAGTCAAATCTCTCTTGTTTGCTGCCACTCATATTAAACACACTCACAAATAAACACATACACACACAATTGAAGACATGTTGAACATGCATTCCTGGCACACACACACACACACACACACACACACACACACACAACACACACACACACACACACACACACACACACACACACACACACACACACACACACACACACACACACACACACACACACACACGCATGATGCTGGCAGTGGCTTTGACAGGTGATGACTATAAGAAAGAATGTGGGCCATACTCTAGTTGTGTCAAAGTGATGTGTGTGAAGTGAAACATCACTCAAACCATGTTCATCCCTCTTATAGGATCATAGCTATGTCTCGCCTGCTTCTCCTACTGCTCTTAAGGCCAGACTCAATGAAGCTTTAGCAAGAGTGGAGAGTCTCGAGCGAGAGAGGAAGAATGCCATGGCTAGAGAAAAGAGGGCAGAGACCACAGTGAGGACTCTTTTGGGGGATTTGAGGGAAAAGAACCTCATTAATGAAGAACTCAAAGAGGCTTGATTTCTACTCAGGGAAGATGAAAGTAGCACTTTGAGATTCATGTACATCTTACTCTTACACTCTTTATTAAACTCCTTTGTTATTATATGAAGGGGACTTATTAATTTTTTCTCATACAATTTCAGATCTTCAAATAGACTTGAAGGCAAAGCAGGGCCATGAGTACTCCAAGGACCACAGAGAGCTTGCCCTCACACTCCATCTACATGGTCCAAAGGCATACAAATACCTCAGAGAGACTACAACAAAAAGGTAGTCTTAATGTTGTTCAATTTCATTTTTGGAAATTACGGTTGCAAGTACGTTAAATAGCTACTTCTCAATTTTTGTACAGGTGGCTGTGTTCGGTGGATGGCAAGCCTGGCCTGAACAAGATGATGCTGGATATGCTGGAGAGAAGATGCCAGGACGACCAGGCTAAATATGGATGTGTTTCACTCATGTTGGATGACATGGCCATCAGGAAACATGTGCAATATAATCCACATAACCAGTCAATGTCTGGTTTTGGCGACATGGGTGATGGAAACAATGAGACCGATGCTGCTACTGAGGCTCTTGTGTTCATGGTGGTTGGCCTACACGGACATTGGAAGGCTCCCATTGCATATTACCTGACGAAGTCTCTGTCACCTGAAACACAAAGGGTCCTAATCTAAATCTAAAATCTAATCTAATCTATCTAGGAAGGAGAAGGAAGAAAATAAGCTTGACCTCCTTCTTAAAATGTTTTTGTGTTGACTCTCAAATCTCCCGTTTTTATTTTGATGGTTTCCCAAAGACAAAGATATGAGAAAGAGGTTCTCAGTCATGCTTTGGAGGAGCCGCATGCACGGGGCATTCGGGTGTCATGAGCAACTTTGTGTAAATATGGTTTGGGCGGGGTGGTGTCATGTTCTTGTGTTTAACTTGAACATTTACATTTTTTATATAGATGTAGAGTACATTTTCATTTTTTTATGACATAGATATTCATTTTTACTGATATATAACTTCTGTCTATGTATAATGTATTATTGTTTCTTCATTTTTCAACTTATTAAAATAGCTGAGTATAGGCCTACACAATCTGCTTCACTATCATATATAGACCATTAGTGTTTTTTTATGTGTGTGTGTATATATTATATATCGTGTGTCTTTTGCAAAATACCCATCATACATAACATAGGCTATCAAATACCAGAATATTCTATTGCTGTTAAGCCTACTATGAATATTAAAATACGCCGAATCATGTGTCCGGTATCATGCCTACATATATGACGTTTGCAGAAAACCCCCCCCCCCCCCCGTGAAAATCAGTTTTGTATTCAGCGAGTTATGATTGATAAAATGCGCTGACACTTCATTGCGCCTGCCAGACAGATCACACTGAGTGGAGCGGGTGACCGGTCCAAGATGGCGGCCCCACGGCTCGTCAGCGCCAATAGGCAGCAGCGGTCGATGCGGCGTCTACTCTTTATATGTCTATGTTCACCACCACCAGGGTCAAGCTAAGCCACTCCCCTTCAGACTGACCCCAACCATCCATTCACCACCACCAGGGTCAAGCTAAGCCCCTCCCCTTCAGACCGACCCCAACTATCCATTCACCACCACCAGAGTCAAGCTAAGCCACTCCCCTTCAGACCGAACCCAACCATCCATTCACCACCACCAGGGTCAAGCTAAGCCCCTCCCCTTCAGACCGACCCCAACTATCCATTCACCACCACCAGAGTCAAGCTAAGCCACTCCCCTTCAGACCGAACCCAACCATCCATTCACCACCACCAGGGTCAAGCTAAGCCCCTCCCCTTCAGACCGACCTCAACCATCCATTCACCACCACCAGGGTCAAGCTAAGCCCCTCCCCTTCAGACCGAACCCAACTATCCATTCACCACCACCAGGGTCAAGCTAAGCCCCTCCCCTTCAGACCAACTCCAACTATCCATTCACCACCACCAGGGTCAAGCTAAGCCCCTCCCCTTCAGACCGACCTCAACCATCCATTCACCACCACCAGGGTCAAGCTAAGCCACTCCCCTTCAGACCGAACCCAACTATCCATTCACCACCACCAAGGTCAAGCTAAGCCCCTCCCCTTCAGACCGACCTCAACCACCCATTCACCACCACCAGGGTCAAGCTAAGCCACTCCCCTTCAGACTGAACCCAACTATCCATTCACCACCACCAGGGTCAAGCTAAGCCCCTCCCCTTCAGACCGACCCCAACTATCCATTCACCACCACCAGGGTCAAGCTAAGCCCCTCCCCTTCAGACCGACCCCAACTATCCATTCACCACCACCAGGGTCAAGCTAAGCCCCTCCCCTTCAGACCGACCCCAACTATCCATTCACCACCACCAGGGTCAAGCTAAGCCACTCCCCTTCAGACCGAACCCAACTATCCATTCACCACCACCAGGGTCAAGCTAAGCCCCTCCCCTTCAGACCGACCCCAACTATCCATTCACCACCACCAGGGTCAAGCTAAGCCCCTCCCCTTCAGACCGACCTCAACCATCCATTCACCACCACCAGGGTCAAGCTAAGCCCCTCCCCTTCAGACCGACCTCAACCATCCATTCACCACCACCAGGGTCAAGCTAAGCCACTCCCCTTCAGACCGACCCCAACTATCCATTCACCACCACCAGGGTCAAGCTAAGCCCCTCCCCTTCAGACCGACCCCAACCATCCATTCACCACCATCAGGGTCAAGCTAAGCCCCTCCCCTTCAGACCGACCCCAACCATCCATTCACCACCACCAGGGTCAAGCTAAGCCCCTCCCCTTCAGACCGACCCCAACCATCCATTCACCACCACCAGGGTCAAGCTAAGCCCCTCCCCTTCAGACCGACCCCAACTATCCATTCACCACCACCAGGGTCTAGACCCCGGGGGGTTTCATCGGATCGGTTCTCACCTCCCGAATGATACTCCCGCTAATCGCCAAAACTCCATTACATTCATTTGTGTATTCCTGGCAATAAATATGTATTCTTACATCAAAACCGTCTCTCCTGATTGAAGGCTAAAAGCACCTCGAGATGACGTTGTTTTTATAGTGTGCTATATAATTTAAATGTATTATTATTCATATATACACCAGGTAAGGGGCACAGGTGGACACAATCAGGGCGGGGGAGCACAGAGACCTGAAACGAGAGGGAGAGTTACTTTTCCAAATAAAACAGGAAGGCACGATACAACACAAAGACAGGACATCAACTCTTTTAAATAATCAAACTTCTACTTTATTTCGAGACAAAAATATCTACTTGTTTAGGTTTGGGTTGGGTTGGGCATCCCCCCTTGTGCACATTAGTGTTTCCCTATTTACAAAATACATCTCTCCAATTATAATGCCGTTGAAAATATTTCCACATTATCACAATTTAGTGACTATATGCAAGTGTTTTAGAAAATAGTGTAGTCTAAATAGAAGAGACAGCACCATGAGTATATGTGTATGTTAAGAATTCAGACGTTGGCTTTTATTTATTTGCATTAAGTACTATTGATAAAGTATGAATCTGCAGGTCATGATGATGTCCTTCTTTACAGATCCTTCTTGTCACTAATGAACACACCGGATATTTGAGAGTTACAAAAATACAAGACCGAGACATTGAAATCTTCCTGCAGTGTTTACTGGCGGTGTCCGTTCATGACCTTCAGTGTTTGCAGCTTTCAGAAAAAGAAGGACTCAGTGAATGGAAGTGAGAAACCAAACCCCAGAGTTTTACAGATTGAACATTAAGAGTTAAATGTCTCTGATGAACGGGATGAGTCTAGACTCGAGGCAGCGGAGCCGCTTTGTTGTCGAGGAGGTTATGATATCTGCGATTCATTCCAGGTATATCTGTGAGCGAGGACGTTTGGCCAAAGGGTGTCCCTTTCTTCAGCTGTGTGTCAGGAGCAGAGGAGGGAAGTAGTGGAGTACAAATACTTCGTTACTGTACTTACATTTTTCTGGTATCAGTACTTAGTTTGACGACTTTTTACTTTCTACTTCTTACATGTTGAACACAAATACCTGTACTTTCTACTTCTCACATGTTGAACACAAATACCTGTACTTTCTACTTCTTACATGTTGAACACAAATACCTGTACTTTCTACTTCTTACATGTTGAACACAAATACCTGTACTTTCTACTTCTTACATGTTGAACACAAATACCTGTACTTTCTACTTCTTACATGTTGAATCCAAATACCTGTACTTTCTACTTCTCACATGTTGAACTCAAATACCTGTACTTTCTACTTCTCACATGTTGAATCCAAATACCTGTACTTTCTAATTCTTACATGTTGAACACAAATACCTGTACTTTCTACTTCTCACATGTTGAATCCAAATACCTGTACTTTCTACTTCTTACATGTTGAACACAAATACCTGTACTTTCTACTTCTTACATGTTGAACACAAATACCTGTACTTTCTACTTCTTACATGTTGAACACAAATACCTGTACTTTCTACTTCTTACATGTTGAATCCAAATACCTGTACTTTCTACTTCTCACATGTTGAACACAAATACCTGTACTTTCTAATTCTTACATGTTGAACACAAATACCTGTACTTTCTACTTCTTACATGTTGAATCCAAATACCTGTACTTTCTAATTCTTACATGTTGAACACAAATACCTGTACTTTCTACTTCTCACATGTTGAATCCAAATACCTGTACTTTCTACTTCTCACACGTTGAACTCAAATACCTGTACTTTCTACTTCTTACATGTTGAACACAAATACCTGTACTTTCTACTTCTTACATGTTGAATCCAAATACCTGTACTTTCTACTTCTCACACGTTGAACTCAAATACCTGTACTTTCTACTTCTTACATATTGAACTCAAATACCTGTACTTTCTACTTCTTACATGTTGAACCCAAATACCTGTACTTTCTACTTCTTACATGTTGAACTCAAATACCTGTACTTTCTACTTCTTACATGTTGAACACAAATACCTGTACTTTCTACTTCTTACATGTTGAACACAAATACCTGTACTTTCTACTTCTTACATGTTGAACTCAAATACCTGTACTTTCTACTTCTTACATGTTGAACTCAAATACCTGTACTTTCTACTTCTTACATGTTGAACACAAATACCTGTACTTTCTACTTCTTACATGTTGAACTCAAATACCTGTACTTTCTAATTCTTACATGTTGAACACAAATACCTGTACTTTCTACTTCTTACATGTTGAATCCAAATACCTGTACTTTCTAATTCTTACATGTTGAACACAAATACCTGTACTTTCTACTTCTCACATGTTGAATCCAAATACCTGTACTTTCTACTTCTTACATGTTGAACACAAATACCTGTACTTTCTACTTCTTACATGTTGAACACAAATACCTGTACTTTCTACTTCTTACATGTTGAACACAAATACCTGTACTTTCTACTTCTTACATGTTGAATCCAAATACCTGTACTTTCTACTTCTCACATGTTGAACACAAATACCTGTACTTTCTAATTCTTACATGTTGAACACAAATACCTGTACTTTCTACTTCTTACATGTTGAATCCAAATACCTGTACTTTCTAATTCTTACATGTTGAACACAAATACCTGTACTTTCTACTTCTCACATGTTGAATCCAAATACCTGTACTTTCTACTTCTCACACGTTGAACTCAAATACCTGTACTTTCTACTTCTTACATGTTGAACTCAAATACCTGTACTTTCTACTTCTTACATGTTGAATCCAAATACCTGTACTTTCTACTTCTTACATGTTGAACTCAAATACCTGTACTTTCTACTTCTTACATATTGAACTCAAATACCTGTACTTTCTACTTCTTACATGTTGAACCCAAATACCTGTACTTTCTACTTCTTACATGTTGAACTCAAATACCTGTACTTTCTACTTCTTACATGTTGAACACAAATACCTGTACTTTCTACTTCTTACATGTTGAACACAAATACCTGTACTTTCTACTTCTTACATGTTGAACTCAAATACCTGTACTTTCTACTTCTTACATGTTGAACTCAAATACCTGTACTTTCTACTTCTTACATGTTGAACACAAATACCTGTACTTTCTACTTCTTACATGTTGAACTCAAATACCTGTACTTTCTACTTCTTACATGTTGAACTCAAATACCTGTACTTTCTACTTCTTACATGTTGAACTCAAATACCTGTACTCTCTACTTCTTACATGTTGAACTCAAATACCTGTACTTTCTACTTCTTACATGTTGAACTCAAATACCTGTACTTTCTACTTCTTACATGTTGAACTCAAATACCTGTACTCTCTACTTCTTACATGTTGAACTCAAATACCTGTACTCTCTACTTCTTACATGTTGAACTCAAATACCTGTACTCTCTACTTCTTACATGTTGAACTCAAATACCTGTACTTTCTACTTCTTACATGTTGAACTCAAATACCTGTACTTTCTACTTCTGACATGTTGAACACAAATACCTGTACTTTCTACTTCTTACATGTTGAACTCAAATACCTGTACTTTCTACTTCTTACATGTTGAACTCAAATACCTGTACTTTCTACTTCTTACATGTTGAACTCAAATACCTGTACTTTCTACTTCTTACATGTTGAACTCAAATACCTGTACTTTCTACTTCTCTCATTTCCCAA
>NW_027262470.1:0-2500 GCF_902827115.2 Pseudochaenichthys georgianus
AGAGGAGAGTGGGGGGGGCGTTGGTTACAGTGGTTACAATGGGGGGGTGGTGGTTACAATGGGGGGGCCAGTGGTTACAGTTAGAGATGTCCCGATCCGATCACGTGATTTTCAAAAGATCGGAATCGGGAGAAAAAAATCGGGGATCGGGATTTTTTAATTTTTTATATAAAATATTTGTATTATTTTATTTAATGTTACAAAACAAAAATGACCATGTTCACGTCTTAAAGTCATCCTGAGGACTTAGTTTTGGTTTAAAATTACACATCATCATGTATGTGTTGCTTTCTTTGGGCTTGTTTTCAGACCTGCTTATTTCTCTCAAAGCAACAGAGTGGGCGCAGTGTCTGATAGTAGCAGCAAGCTAACGAGAGGCTACGTTCAGCTGGAGACTCGGGAGTCGGGACGGAGAAAATGTCAGGAGTTTGGAAGTATTATGAAATTGAAAGCGAAGGCAGTATAACAGCCAGATGCAATGTTTGCAAGGCGGAGGTTCCGCGTGGTGGAAAGAACAGAGCTACGTTCAACACGACCAATCTAACACGCCACCTGAGAAACAAACACCAACAACAACACGGCGAGTACACAGCGGCCACTCGGGTAACGGCACAGAAACAACCGACACTTTCAGAGGCTTTCAAAAGGAAAGAGAAACTGCCCCAGAACAGAGAAAAGGCCAACACAATAACAGCCAAGATAGCTGACTTCGTCGCGTTGGATGACCAGCCGTTATCTCTTACCTTTTCTTTCTCTTAATGCATTGCATAAAGATCGGATCGGGAAAAATCAGTATCGGCAGATTGTCAACATCAAATGATCGGAATCGGATCGGGAGCAAAAAAAGATGATCGGGACATCCCTAGTTACAGTGGTGGGGCCGGTGGTTACGGTGGACGTCAGCATTAAACATGAGTGGTAAATGTTAGCATTAAACATTAGCGTTAGCATTAGCTCACCTTTCTTGGCGTTCTGCAGCGACTGAGCGTCGGAATGAACAAAGTTTTCAAACTCTGTCTGAAGAACCGTCGCTCTCTCTCTGGTCTCCTGCTCCAGAGCTTTAGAGGAGCTCTGAGAGACAGACAGGTGAGAGACAGACAGGTGAGAGACAGACAGGTGAGAGAGAGACAGGTGAGAGAGAGACAGGGGAGAGACAGACAGGGGAGAGAGAGACAGGTGAGAGAGAGACAGGGGAGAGACAGACAGGGGAGAGACAGACAGGTGAGAGACAGACAGGGGAGAGACAGACAGGGGAGAGACAGACAGGTGAGAGACAGACAGGTGAGAGACAGACAGGTGAGAGAGAGACAGGTGAGAGAGAGACAGGGGAGAGACAGACAGGGGAGAGACAGACAGGTGAGAGACAGACAGGGGAGAGACAGACAGGTGAGAGACAGACAGGTGAGAGACAGACAGGTGAGAGAGAGACAGGGGAGAGACAGACAGGGGAGAGACAGACAGGTGAGAGACAGACAGGGGAGAGACAGACAGGGGAGAGACAGACAGGTGAGAGACAGACAGGTGAGAGAGAGACAGGTGAGAGAGAGACAGGGGAGAGACAGACAGGGGAGAGACAGACAGGTGAGAGACAGACAGGGGAGAGACAGACAGGGGAGAGACAGACAGGTGAGAGACAGACAGGGGAGAGACAGACAGGGGAGAGACAGACAGGTGAGAGACAGACAGGTGAGAGACAGACAGGTAGAGAGAGATAGGTGAGAGACAGACAGGTGAGAGACAGACAGGGGAGAGAGAGACAGGTGAGAGAGAGACAGGGGAGAGACAGACAGGGGAGAGACAGACAGGTGAGAGACAGACAGGTGAGAGACAGACAGGTAGAGAGAGATAGGTGAGAGACAGGCAGGTGAGAGACAGACAGGTGAGAGACAGACAGGTGAGAGACAGACAGGCGAGAGACAGACAGGCGAGAGACAGACAGGGGAGAGACAGACAGGTGAGAGACAGACAGGGGAGAGACAGACAGGCGAGAGACAGACAGGCGAGAGACAGACAGGTGAGAGACAGACAGGGGAGAGACAGACAGGCGAGAGACAGACAGGTGAGAGACAGACAGGTGAGAGACAGACAGGGGAGAGACAGACAGGTGAGAGACAGACAGGGGAGAGACAGACAGGCGAGAGACAGACAGGCGAGAGACAGACAGGCGAGAGACAGACAGGCGAGAGAGAGACAGGCGAGAGACAGACAGGCGAGAGAGAGACAGGTGAGAGACAGACAGGTGAGAGAGACAAAACAGATTGGAGAGATTTAACTAAAAAAGTCAAATAAAATAAAATATAAAATAAAAGTGAGTGGTAAACAATTTCACAAAATGTTTTTTATGGAAACGACAAATATTTCTTTAAATATAAAAGCCGTTCTCACCTGGCTGTGGTATCTCCCACGGCCCTTGAAGGTGTCGTCCATCATCAGACTGGACAGGATGTCCTCGAGCTTCATCTCCGATAGGCTGAGACACAACAGGAAGGTAACAGTTAGC
>NW_027262470.1:7500-29603 GCF_902827115.2 Pseudochaenichthys georgianus
TTCATGTCTCTTCTACATCAACATGTGTCCCCTCTTCTTCATGTCTCTTCTACATCAACATGTGTCCCCTCTTCTTCATGTCTCTTCTACATCAACATGTGTCCCCTCTTCTTCATCAACATGTGTCCCCTCTTCTTCATCAACATGTGTCCCCTCTTCTTCATGTCTCTTCTACATCAACATGTGTCCCCTCTTCTTCATGTCTCTTCTACATAAACATGTGTCCCCTCTTCTTCATGTCTCTTCTACATCAACATGTGTCCCCTCTTCTTAATGTCTCTTCTACATCAACATGTGTCCCCTCTTCTTCATCAACATGTGTCCCCTCTTCTTCATGTCTCTTCTACATCAACATGTGTCCCCTCTTCTTCATGTCTCTTCTACATAAACATGTGTCCCCTCTTCTTCATGTCTCTTCTACATCAACATGTGTCCCCTCTTCTTCATGTCTCTTCTACATCAACATGTGTCCCCTCTTCTTCATCAACATGTTGTCCCCTCTTCTTCATGTCTCTTCTACATCAACATGCGTCCCCTCTTCTTCATGTCTCTTCTACATCAACATGTGTCCCCTCTTCTTCATGTCTCTTCTACATCAACATGTGTCCCCTCTTCTTCATGTCTCTTCTACATAAACATGTGTCCCCTCTTCTTCATGTCTCTTCTACATCAACATGTGTCCCCTCTTCTTCATGTCTCTTCTACATCAACATGTGTCCCCTCTTCTTCATGTCTCTTCTACATCAACATGTGTCCCCTCTTCTTCATCAACATGTGTCCCCTCTTCTTCATCAACATGTGTCCCCTCTTCTTCATGTCTCTTCTACATCAACATGTGTCCCCTCTTCTTCATGTCTCTTCTACATAAACATGTGTCCCCTCTTCTTCATGTCTCTTCTACATCAACATGTGTCCCCTCTTCTTCATGTCTCTTCTACATCAACATGTGTCCCCTCTTCTTCATCAACATGTGTCCCCTCTTCTTCATGTCTCTTCTACATCAACATGTGTCCCCTCTTCTCCATGTCTCTCCTACATCAACATGTGTCCCCTCTTCTTCATGTCTCTTCTACATCAACATGTGTCCCCTCTTCTTCATGTCTCTTCTACATCAACATGTGTCCCCTCTTCTTCATGTCTCTTCTACATCAACATGTGTCCCCTCTTCTTCATGTCTTTTCTACATCACCATGTGTCCCCTCTTCTTCATGTCTCTTCTACATCAACATGTGTCCCCTCTTCTCCATGTCTCTCCTACATCAACATGTGTCCCCTCTTCTCCATGTCTCTCCTACATCAACATGTGTCCCCTCTTCTTCATGTCTCTTCTACATCAACATGTGTCCCCTCTTCTTCATGTCTCTTCTACATCAACATGTGTCCCCTCTTCTTCATGTCTCTTCTACATCAACATGTGTCCCCTCTTCTTCATGTCTCTTCTACATCAACATGTGTCCCCTCTTCTCCATGTCTCTCCTACATCAACATGTGTCCCCTCTTCTTCATGTCTCTTCTACATCACCATGTGTCCCCTCTTCTTCATGTCTCTTCTACATCAACATGTGTCCCCTCTTCTCCATGTCTCTCCTACATCAACATGTGTCCCCTCTTCTTCATGTCTCTTCTACATCAACATGTGTCCCCTCTTCTCCATGTCTCTCCTACATCAACATGTGTCCCCTCTTCTTCATGTCTCTTCTACATCACCATGTGTCCCCTCTTCTTCATGTCTCTTCTACATCAACATGTGTCCCCTCTTCTCCATGTCTCTCCTACATCAACATGTGTCCCCTCTTCTTCATGTCTCTTCTACATCACATGTTGATACGTACTCAACATGAATCTTACCTCCTGCTTCATGTTGCCGTGGAGCCGCAGGAAGCTGAGCGGGGGCTTCTGATTGGTGGAGAGCACGGCGGTGAAGATGGCGTGCAGGAACTCGACGGCCTCGCAGCTCGACGTGAACACGATCAGTTTGTTGTTCTTGGAAAACTGAAAAACAATAGGGATTATATTTAAAACACTGACCTGCACACGTGATGAAAGCAGAAGACCAGTGAGCAATGCTAACCGCGTTAGCATGTGTATGGGACATCCAATGTTAAGATAGCACCAAGCGGTATTCAACTGTTTGTGAATCTTGTGTATGTATCTTGTGTGTAATCTTGTGTGAATCTTGTGTACACGCAGTCCAGCTGGAGCACACACAGTCCAGCTGGAGCACACACAGTCCAGCTGGAGCACACGCAGTCCAGCTGCAGCACACACAGTCCAGCTGGAGCACACGCAGTCCAGCTGGAGCACAAGCAGTCCAGCTGCAGCACACACAGTCCAGCTGGAGCACACACAGTCCAGCTGGAGCACACACAGTCCAGCTGGAGCACACGCAGTCCAGCTGGAGCACACACAGTCCAGCTGGAGCACACACAGTCCAGCTGGAGCACACACAGTCCAGCTGGAGCACACGCAGTCCAGCTGGAGCACACACAGTCCAGCTGGAGCACACACAGTCCAGCTGGAGCACACACAGTCCAGAAGCCTCCAGACGCTGGGTTTCGCTCTCGAGGAAGAGTTATTGAAAATGCTGTATTAGGTATGTGTGTAGGTGTGTGTGTGGTACAGTGTGTAGGTGTGTGTGGTACAGTGTGTAGGTGTGTGTGGTACAGTGTGTAGGTGTGTGTGGTACAGTGTGTAGGTGTGTGTGTGGTACAGTGTGTAGGTGTGTGTGTGGTACAGTGTGTAGGTGTGTGTGTGGTACAGTGTGTAGGTGTGTGTGGTACAGTGTGTAGGTGTGTGTGTGGTACAGTGTGTAGGTGTGTGTGTGGTACAGTGTGTAGGTGTGTGTGTGGTACAGTGTGTAGGTGTGCGTGTGGTACAGTGTGTAGGTGTGCGTGTGGTACAGTGTGTAGGTGTGTGTGTGGTACAGTGTGTAGGTGTGTGTGTGGTACAGTGTGTAGGTGTGTGTGGTACAGTGTGTAGGTGTGTGTGGTACAGTGTGTAGGTGTGTGTGTGGTACAGTGTGTAGGTGTGTGTGTGGTACAGTGTGTAGGTGCGTGTGGTACAGTGTGTAGGTGCGTGTGGTACAGTGTGTAGGTGTGTGTGTGGTACAGTGTGTAGGTGTGTGTGTGGTACAGTGTGTAGGTGTGTGTGTGGTACAGTGTGTAGGTGTGTGTGTGGTACAGTGTGTAGGTGTGTGTGGTACAGTGTGTAGGTGTGCGTGTGGTACAGTGTGTAGGTGTGTGTGTGGTACAGTGTGTAGGTGTGTGTGTGGTACAGTGTGTAGGTGTGTGTGTGGTACAGTGTGTAGGTGTGTGTGTGGTACAGTGTGTAGGTGTGTGTGTGGTACAGTGTGTAGGTGTGTGTGTGGTACAGTGTGTAGGTGTGTGTGTGGTACAGTGTGTAGGTGTGTGTGGTACAGTGTGTAGGTGTGCGTGTGGTACAGTGTGTAGGTGTGTGTGTGGTACAGTGTGTAGGTGTGTGTGTGGTACAGTGTGTAGGTGTGCGTGTGGTACAGTGTGTAGGTGTGTGTGTGGTACAGTGTGTAGGTGTGTGTGTGGTACAGTGTGTAGGTGTGTGTGTGGTACAGTGTGTAGGTGTGTGTGGTACAGTGTGTAGGTGTGTGTGGTACAGTGTGTAGGTGTGTGTGTGGTACAGTGTGTAGGTGTGTGTGTGGTACAGTGTGTAGGTGCGTGTGGTACAGTGTGTAGGTGCGTGTGGTACAGTGTGTAGGTGTGTGTGTGGTACAGTGTGTAGGTGTGTGTGTGGTACAGTGTGTAGGTGTGTGTGTGGTACAGTGTGTAGGTGTGTGTGTGGTACAGTGTGTAGGTGTGTGTGGTACAGTGTGTAGGTGTGCGTGTGGTACAGTGTGTAGGTGTGTGTGTGGTACAGTGTGTAGGTGTGTGTGTGGTACAGTGTGTAGGTGTGCGTGTGGTACAGTGTGTAGGTGTGCGTGTGGTACAGTGTGTAGGTGTGTGTGTGGTACAGTGTGTAGGTGTGTGTGTGGTACAGTGTGTAGGTGTGTGTGTGGTACAGTGTGTAGGTGTGTGTGTGGTACAGTGTGTAGGTGTGTGTGTGGTACAGTGTGTAGGTGTGTGTGTGGTACAGTGTGTAGGTGTGTGTGTGGTACAGTGTGTAGGTGTGTGTGGTACAGTGTGTAGGTGTGTGTGGTACAGTGTGTAGGTGTGTGTGTGGTACAGTGTGTAGGTGTGTGTGTGGTACAGTGTGTAGGTGCGTGTGGTACAGTGTGTAGGTGCGTGTGGTACAGTGTGTAGGTGTGTGTGTGGTACAGTGTGTAGGTGTGTGTGTGGTACAGTGTGTAGGTGTGTGTGTGGTACAGTGTGTAGGTGTGTGTGTGTGGTACAGTGTGTAGGTGTGTGTGTGGTACAGTGTGTAGGTGTGTGTGTGGTACAGTGTGTAGGTGTGTGTGTGGTACAGTGTGTAGGTGTGTGTGTGGTACAGTGTGTAGGTGTGTGTGTGGTACAGTGTGTAGGTGTGTGTGGTACAGTGTGTAGGTGTGTGTGCGTAGATGTGGCGGACAGACGGGTCTCAGTTGGTTTGGTGTCCTTTGCTTACTTTTGTAAATACAACTTTTTTAAAGTATCGAGGATAGGAGTCGAGGATAGGAGGTGAGGATAGGAGTCGAGGATAGGAGGTGAGGATAGGAGTCGAGGGTAGGAGGTGAGGATAGGAGGTGAGGATAGGAGGTGAGGATAGGAGTCGAGGATAGGAGCCGAGGGTAGGAGGCGAGGGTAGGAGGTGAGGATAGGAGGCGAGGATAGGAGTCGAGGATAGGAGGCGAGGATAGGAGGCGAGGAGGGGAGTCGAGGATAGGAGGCGAGGATAGGAGGCGAGGAGGGGAGTCGAGGATAGGAGGCGAGGATAGGAGTCGAGGAGGGGAGATTAGAGAAATGAGAACCCTTTCATGGTTGGCTCTCTGATTATCTAGAAGTCCTTCAATCACCCGGTAACGGCAGGATATATCCGATGATCCATGATCTCATATGGATGCATGTTATATTTAAGATCAGACTTTATTCACCAACACAATAATCACAGCAGCATGAAACTGTACACAGACGTCACATCGTGAGTGTGAGCGTGAACAGTATGTATTTACCTTGCACTTGTGCAGGATGAAGGCCGCGAGGCAGACGAGGCGCACCTTGCTGGGCACGACCACCACGAACTGCTGCAGGGCCTCGGGCAGCGTGAAGCTCTCCGGTTGGTCGGCCGAGCCGGGGTCCGTGGCGGGGGCCGTGAGGTCAGAGGAGGCGGGGCCAGAGACGTTGATGGTGACCGGGTCGTTGAGACACACGTCTGCTAACCGAGTGACACCTGAACGCAGCACGATGTTACAGACACTTTGTTAAGGACGTTATCTCCAACAAAAACAATCCCAAACTCTGGATCAATAAAGTTTAATGTCGTCCCTCAGAGGCCGGTTCCACGAAGCCGGTTCTACAGACCCTGGATGTGTTGGAGTTAGCCGGTTGGCCTAATCCAAAACAAGCGCTCTCGCTAAGCGGTCCTACGACGCTGGCTATCAACTCGTTAACTCAGCCAGCCGTGTCCTATCTAGCTAGGTGTTCACGTGAGAGGTGGTATCTGGAGCATTCGACCAATCACAGACATGGAGAAGCTACTGACAGCGCAGCGTCACACTTCCTGAATGAAGAGTGAACTCTAATATCAGACACGTGAAGAAGTGAAACTTTAAACATGACTCAAACACTTGATCAGGATCAAAGCCTCAGAGCTGCAGCTGCAAGGTGAACACAGCTGGAGCAGAGCAAGTGTTGGAATGCGTCCATCAGCAGGTTCATGATATCACGGCCCGTCTAACTCACCGTCTGACTCTCATCACCTCTGACTCAGAGTTTCCTCAACGTGTTGCTGACATAATGCTTCCTCCAGTCTGTGGCGCTGTGAGTGCTGCACGGCCAGACACGCTCAGGGACTCGGATCAGAGACATGTGATACATCATGAAGTGATGTGCCGCGGACTGGACTCAGTGTACTCTGATCCGGGTACTGATGCTGACTGGACTTAGTGTACTCTGATCCGGGTACTGATGCTGACTGGACTTAGTGTACTCTGATCCGGGTACTGATGCTGACTGGACTTAGTGTACTCTGATCCGGGTACTGATGCTGACTGGACTTAGTGTACTCTGATCCGGGTACTGATGCTGACTGGACTTAGTGTATCTGATCCGGGTACTGATGCTGACTGGACTTAGTGTACTCTGATCCGGGTACTGATGCTGACTGGACTTAGTGTATCTGATCCGGGTACTGATGCTGACTGGACTTAGTGTACTCTGATCCGGGTACTGATGCTGACTGGACTCAGTGTACTCTGATCCGGGTTCTGATGCTGACTGGACTTACTGTACTCTGATCCGGGTACTGATGCTGACTGGACTTAGTGTACTCTGATCCGGGTACTGATGCTGACTGGACTTAGTGTACTCTGATCCGGGTACTGATGCTGACTGGACTTAGTGTACTCTGATCCGGGTACTGATGCTGACTGGACTTAGTGTACTCTGATCCGGGTACTGATGCTGACTGGACTTAGTGTACTCTGATCCGGGTACTGATGCTGACTGGACTTAGTGTATCTGATCCGGGTACTGATGCTGACTGGACTTAGTGTACTCTGATCCGGGTACTGATGCTGACTGGACTTAGTGTATCTGATCCGGGTACTGATGCTGACTGGACTTAGTGTACTCTGATCCGGGTACTGATGCTGACTGGACTTAGTGTACTCTGATCCGGGTACTGATGCTGACTGGACTTAGTGTGCTCTGATCCGGGTTCTGATGCTGACTGGACTTAGTGTACTCTGATCCGGGTACTGATGCTGACTGGACTTAGTGTACTCTGATCCGGGTACTGATGCTGACTGGACTTAGTGTACTCTGATCCGGGTACTGATGCTGACTGGACTTAGTGTGCTCTGATCCGGGTACTGATGCTGACTGGACTTAGTGTACTCTGATCCGGGTACTGATGCTGACTGGACTTAGTGTACTCTGATCCGGGTTCTGATGCTGACTGGACTTAGTGTACTCTGATCCGGGTACTGATGCTGACTGGACTCAGTGTACTCTGATCCGGGTACTGATGCTGACTGGACTTAGTGTACTCTGATCCGGGTTCTGATGCTGACTGGACTTAGTGTACTCTGATCCGGGTACTGATGCTGACTGGACTCAGTGTACTCTGATCCGGGTACTGATGCTGACTGGACTTAGTGTACTCTGATCCGGGTTCTGATGCTGACTGGACTCAGTGTACTCTGATCCGGGTACTGATGCTGACTGGACTCAGTGTACTCTGATCCGGGTTCTGATGCTGACTGGACTTAGTGTACTCTGATCCGGGTACTGATGCTGACTGGACTTAGTGTACTCTGATCCGGGTACTGATGCTGACTGGACTTAGTGTGCTCTGATCCGGGTTCTGATGCTGACTGGACTTAGTGTACTCTGATCCGGGTACTGATGCTGACTGGACTCAGTGTACTCTGATCCGGGTACTGATGCTGACTGGACTCAGTGTACTCTGATCCGGGTACTGATGCTGACTGTACTTAGTGTACTCTGATCCGGGTACTGATGCTGACTGTACTTAGTGTACTCTGATCCGGGTACTGATGCTGACTGGACTTAGTGTACTCTGATCCGGGTTCTGATGCTGACTGGACTTAGTGTACTCTGATCCGGGTACTGATGCTGACTGTACTTAGTGTACTCTGATCCGGGTACTGATGCTGACTGTACTTAGTGTACTCTGATCCGGGTACTGATGCTGACTGGACTTAGTGTACTCTGATCCGGGTTCTGATGCTGACTGGACTTAGTGTACTCTGATCCGGGTACTGATGCTGACTGGACTTAGTGTACTCTGATCCGGGTACTGATGCTGACTGGACTCAGTGTACTCTGATCCGGGTTCTGATGCTGACTGGACTCAGTGTACTCTGATCCGGGTTCTGATGCTGACTGGACTCAGTGTACTCTGATCCGGGTTCTGATGCTGACTGGACTCAGTGTACTCTGATCCGGGTTCTGATGCTGACTGGACTCAGTGTACTCTGATCCGGGTACTGATGCTGAGGCAGATACCTAAGAGCTTTCTTAACGCTGATGTTCTAACAGTCAGACTGCTCTGGAGATGGAGGTGATGTTCTGTTCACGTTCACGTTCACACAGACGTGATTTCTGCCGGCCGTCTTTCCTTTCTCCTGTGATATGACTTGATCGCTTTGAACTCCGCCCCCTGAGCTCTGATTGGTCAGCAGGCGGTGCTTTCTCTGAGGTGAGCTCTTAGCCTGCAACCTAACCTGCTCCGGAGCAGGCTAGCCGCTCAGCATCAGTTACCATGGAGATCTAGCCGCTAAGAAGAGAACCGGCTTCGTAGGACCGGAAACCAGAGTTACCCTGAAGTTAGCCGCTCAGAGAACACCCGGCTTCGTCGAGCAGGCCTCTGGTGTGTGTTGTGATGTTGTTGTTGGTGTTTACCTTGTGACAGCGTGGCCGACAGCAGCACGTTCTGTCTGCTCGGCCCCGTGGTGTTCAGACTGTTTAATATGACGGTCAGATCCTTCTCAAAGCCCAGGTCCAGTATCCTGCACACACACATGAACCAGGAAAGGTCTCATTGAGATTACAAATGGAATGGTAACAGCACTCACAGGCCCAGCGGCTGCTCCCAGGTCAGTTACAGGGCTTTGAGTGTGTTGGATGAGACCAGCTCTCTGAGGCTCAGCTCAGCTTGAAGCAGGTCCCAGGCGTGACGGGACGCGCAGTACGGACCTCTGGTTCGGTTCAAAGCAAAAGGTTCTCGGAGCGAAGCCGATAGCATCCTGTGCGTTTTGTGTTTATGTGCATCCTTAGATACGGGGACACAGCACTAGCCGTGTATATAAGGACGTGCCAATGTCTACGTGCGGTCACATAATGATATATACAATCTTTGTCAACTATCATATACACATATGTGACCTGCTCCATCGAAATCAGTCGCTTTGAGCCGAAGACACATGTTGAGTTGTACACACTGCTGGAAAGAGGACACTCATAGCTTTCTGATGATATCAGGATTGTTGTTGTTGTGCTCCAAATACTAAGCAAAATATGTCACATTATATAATGTCTATCACGAGTCATCGTTTTGAGAAAAAGGCCTTCAAAGTTTCCTCTCTCTGGAATCCAGCGATCTGATTGGTTATTAGCAAATGATCAAAATACTACGGAGGGAAGATATTTTCGTTTGGAGGGGAAGCTCGCGAGTGTGTGTGTATACGTGTGTGTGTGTGTTTGTGTATTTTTGCGTGTGTGTGTATTGTGTTTGTTTCCCGGGGAAAACCCTCAGGAGAAACCCCGGCTGTTGTTCTGCTTGCTGTGACGTCAAGTTACTCCGTTCTCCGCTTGTAATTATGCCGAAGCTTCAAAGCTGTATTTATCTTCTGAATTTGCCGAAACAAGTTTAATATTCTGAAAGACTTTGTTTATTTGAAACCAGATGAAAACAAACTGTAACGGATTATCTATGATTACTATACGCTTACGTTCATAATGTCAGCGGAGGGAGGGGGGGCGGCGTGTGGAACAGCAGATTGCAGTGAGAGGTGTCTTCGTCCCTTTACGAGCTTCAAACATGTATTTATCGTGTGATTTTGGAAATAAAACTTTCATATTCTGAAAGCCAACACCCGAACTCTGAAAAATAGTTTTTTACGTAAATCCACGTTTATTCTGAAATGAGCCGTTGAGACTTCCGACTGATTCCGATAGAGCGAGTCACATATATGTATTCAGTCATGATTTAGTGCATTATCTCTGTTTCTGCACGAAAAGCAGCTTTAGCGTCACGCTATCTTCCGCAGAGGTCCAGGACTTTTGCATGAAGCAGAAATGGCTCTGAAAGGTGTTTCTATACATCTGCCTGCACTCTCTCTCCTGATGAAAAGAAGCATGCTTACCGGTCGGCCTCGTCGAGGATGAGCCAGCGCACGGAGCTGAAGGCGATAACCAGAGTGTTCTTGATGTGGTCCACCAGGCGCCCGGGGGTCGAGACCAGGATGTTGATCCCCTTACGGAGCCTGAGGAGAAAGCAGCCGGGTTACATCTGTCTCTCCAGAGGATACACCTCTCACATGTTAGAGACTGAAACCTGCTTCAGAGGATACACCCTCACATGTTAGAGACTGAAACCTGCTTCAGAGGATACACCCCTCACATGTTAGAGACTGAAACCTGCTTCAGAGGATGCACCCTCACATGTTAGAGACTGAAACCTGCTCTCCAGAGGATACACCCTCACATGTTAGAGACTGAAACCTGCTCTCCAGAGGATACACCCTCACATGTTAGAGACTGAAACCTGCTTCAGAGGATACACCCCTCACATGTTAGAGACTGAAACCTGCTTCAGAGGATGCACCCTCACATGTTAGAGACTGAAACCTGCTCTCCAGAGGATACACCCTCACATGTTAGAGACTGAAACCTGCTCTCCAGAGGATACACCCTCACATGTTAGAGACTGAAACCTGCTCTCCAGAGGATACACCCTCACATGTTAGAGACTGAAACCTGCTTCAGAGGATACACCCCTCACATGTTAGAGACTGAAACCTGCTCTCCAGAGGATACACCCTTACATGTTAGAGACTGAAACCTGCTTCAGAGGATACACCCTCACATGTTAGAGACTGAAACCTGCTTCAGAGGATACACCCTCACATGTTAGAGACTGAAACCTGCTTCAGAGGATACACCCTCACATGTTAGAGACTGAAACCTGCTCTCCAGAGGATACACCTCTCACATGTTAGAGACTGAAACCTGCTTCAGAGGATACACCCTCACATGTTAGAGACTGAAACCTGCTTCAGAGGATACACCCCTCACATGTTAGAGACTGAAACCTGCTTCAGAGGATGCACCCTCACATGTTAGAGACTGAAACCTGCTCTCCAGAGGATACACCCTCACATGTTAGAGACTGAAACCTGCTCTCCAGAGGATACACCCTCACATGTTAGAGACTGAAACCTGCTTCAGAGGATACACCCCTCACATGTTAGAGACTGAAACCTGCTTCAGAGGATGCACCCTCACATGTTAGAGACTGAAACCTGCTCTCCAGAGGATACACCCTCACATGTTAGAGACTGAAACCTGCTTCAGAGGATACACCCCTCACATGTTAGAGACTGAAACCTGCTTCAGAGGATACACCCCTCACATGTTAGAGACTGAAACCTGCTTCAGAGGATACACCCTCACATGTTAGAGACTGAAACCTGCTTCAGAGGATACACCCTCACATGTTAGAGACTGAAACCTGCTCTCCAGAGGATACACCCCTCACATGTTAGAGACTAAAACCTGCTTCAGAGGATACACCCTCACATGTTAGAGACTAAAACCTGCTTCAGAGGATACACCTCTCACATGTTAGAGACTGAAACCTGCTTCAGAGGATACATCTCTCACATGTTAGAGACTGAAACCTGCTTCAGAGGATACACCCTCACATGTTAGATACTGAAACCTGCTCTCCAGAGGATACACCCTCACATGTTAGAGACTGAAACCTGCTTCAGAGGATACACCCTCACATGTTAGATACTGAAACCTGCTTCAGAGGATACACCCTCACATGTTAGAGACTGAAACCTGCTTCAGAGGATACACCCTCACATGTTAGAGACTGAAACCTGCTCTCCAGAGGATACACCCTAACATGTTAGTGACCTAATGTTCTCTCCAGAGGATACACCCCTCACATGTTAGTGACCTAATCTTCTCTCCAGAGGATACACCCTCACATGTTAGTAACCTAATGTTCTCTCCAGAAGATACACCCCTCACATGTTGGTGACCTAATGTTATCTCCAGAGGATACACCCCTCACATGTTGGTGACCTAATGTTATCTCCAGAGGATACACCCCTCACATGTTGGTGACCTAATGTTCTCTCCAGAGGATACACCCCTCACATGTTAGTGACCTAATGTGCTCTCCAGAGGATACACCCCTCACATGTTGGTGACCTAATGTTCTCTCCAGAGGATACACCCCTCACATGTTAGTGACCTAATCTTCTCTCCAGAGGATACACCCCTCACATGTTGGTGACCTAATGTTATCTCCAGAGGATACACCCCTCACATGTTGGTGACCTAATGTTCTTTCCAGAGGATACACCCCTCACATGTTAGTGACCTAATGTTCTCTCCAGAGGATACACCCCTCACATGTTAGTGACCTAATGTTCTCTCCAGAGGATACACCCCTCACATGTTGGTTTAACTAATCTTCTCTCCAGAGGATGCACCCCTCACATGTTAGTGACCTAATGTTCTCTCCAGAGGATACACCCCTCACATGTTGGTTTAACTAATCTTCTCTCCAGAGGATACACCCCTCACATGTTGGTGACCTAATGTTCTCTCCAGAGGATACACCCCTCACATGTTAGTGACCAAATCTTCTCTCCAGAGGATACACCCCTCACATGTTAGTGACCTAATCATCTCTCCAGAGGATACACCCCTCACATGTTAGTGACCGAATCATCTCTCCAGAGGATACACCCCTCACATGTTGGTGACCTAATGTTCTCTCCAGAGGATACACCCCTCACATGTTAGTGACCGAATCATCTCTCCAGAGGATACACCCCTCACATGTTGGTGACCTAATGTTTTCTCCAGAGGATACACCCCTCACATGTTAGTGACCTAATGTTCTCTCCAGAGGATACACCCCTCACATGTTGGTGACCTAATGTTCTCTCCAGAGGATACACCCCTCACATGTTAGTGACCTAATGTTCTCTCCAGAGGATGCACCCCTCACACGTTAGTGAGCTAATCTTCTCTCCAGAGGATACACCCCTCACATGTTAGTGACCTAATGTTCTCTCCAGAGGATACAGAGGTGAGCGTACCTGGCCTTCTCAGACTTCCTCTTCTCTCCTCCCATCAGGACTCCAGGGACGATCCAGGTGAACGGCTGCAGGGGAACATGATCCTCAGAGTGATCCCACAGGTACGAACTGATTCGTGGTTACATTTAGAAACTCATCAGACATTACCTTCAGAAGCTTCTGGAAGGTCTGGAAGGTCTGCTGGGCCAGCTGCAGACAGACACACAGAGGGACAGAGAGACAGACAGAGAGACAGTCAGACAGAGAGACAGACACACAGACAGACAGAGAGACAGGCAGAGAGACAGACAGACAGAGAGACAGACAGACACACAGAGAGACAGACAGACAGAGACAGACACACAGAGAGACAGTTTAGTACATTAATGTGTCACGCTAATCAGCGAGACATTAGTGTGAGGCTGTCTCATGAAAGCCAATCAGAGGAGAGGATCTCCACCCGTCTTATTGATGTCCATATGACCTCATGTTGAGTGTTGATGGAGCAGCTACAGCGTTAGCTTAGCATAGCCTGATGGACTTGCAGACAGCGTGCCAGTGAATGGTCAGTGATGGTGTTCGATGGACAGAACAGCTTAAAAAAAACTATTTCTTATCGACATCAAGTCAATGAATTTAGATTATAAATGTAATCCAAATGGCAGGAACAGGCCTGCGTTCACATCACCCTTTCAACCGACCCAGAAACCCACCCCACTTCACAAACAATAAAAAGCGACAGCGCCAGGACTCCCGGTCATATCGACCCGCTGTGGAGACTTCCCACAGTGAGTGTGCCGCTGTGGCCACAGGGTAGACCTGGAGCGCAGTTCCAGCGTTTGGCCACTAAAGAGGTTCCACGAGTCACAGTGAGTCCCACAGACCTCTCTGGTGGGGACGATGACGACGGCCAGGGGTCCGTCAGAGCGGCTGACCTTCTGCTGGAGAGCCTGCAGAGACTGGACCACAGGCACCGCGTAGGCCAGGGTCTTACCTGCACACACACACACACACACACACACACACACACACACACACACACACACACACACACACACACACACACACACACACACACACACACACACACACACCACACACACACACACACACACACACACACACACACACACACACACACACACACACACACACACACACACACACACACACACACACACACATTCATATCCTTGGTCATGCCAACCCCCCAATGATGAGGACCAGGATCAGGTTTATCTCCAGGTCGACCCGTACGAGGATAAAAGTAAAAACACAGATAGAAAACTATTGTGTATATTAATGTAACGCTGAGAGTCTATGATGATGATGATGGTGATGATGGTGATGGTGATGATGGTGATCTCACCTGAACCCGTCTGAGATCGGACCACAGCGTCACGACCCGACAGGAGAACCGGCATCGTCTGCTTCTGAACGCTGAACACACACACCATATTTCCACACAAAGAATACGTTAAAGTTTCAGGGGAGATAAAGGTGGACTGTCCCCTTGAATGATGGAGACAGGTGTGTGTGTGTGTGTGTGTGTGTGTGTGTGTGTGTGTGTGTGTGTGTGTGTGTGCATACCTGGTAACCGTGGAAACATTGAGGACTTTGTTGAGTGTGGCCACCTGATGGACAGGAAGCAGCCAATCAGAGCGCAGAACAATAACAGTTAATATATTACAGATCGTGTGTGTGTGTGTGTGTGTTACCAGGTGTGTGTGTGTGTGTATGTGTGTGTTACCAGGTGTGTGTGTGTTACCAGGTGTGGGTGTGTGTGTGTGTTACCAGGTGTGGGTGGGTGTGTGTGTGTGTTATACCAGGTGTGTGTGTGTGTTACCAGGTGTGGGTGTGTGTGTGTGTGTGTGTGTGTGTGTTACCAGGTGTGGGTGTGTGTGTGTGTGTGTGTGTGTTACCAGGTGTGGGTGTGTGTGTGTGTGTGTGTGTGGTGTGTGTGTGTGTGTGTGTGTGTGTGTGTTACCAGGTGTGGGTGTGTGGTGTGTGTGTGTGTGTGTGTGTGTGTGTGTTGTGTGTGTGTTACCAGGTGTGGGTGTGGGTGTGTGTGTGTGTGTGTGTGTGTGTGTGTGTGTGTGTGTGTGTGTGTGTTACCAGGTGTGGGTGCAGGTCCATGTCTGAAAACGAGTCGCTGGTGAAAATCTTCTCCTTCACCTGAGAGACAACCGGACTGAGAGGAGGATGAGAGGAATTAATAAAAGAAGGGAGGAAGGAAGGAGGTAGGAAATAAGGGAGGAAGGAAGGAGCTAGGAAATAAGGGAGGAAGGAAGGGAGGGAGGAAAGAAGGGAGGAACCAGAGATGGGGACTCGAGTCTGCGACTCGGACTCGAGTCGCACACACAGAGACTTGAGACTCGACTTGGACTCGTGACCAAAAGACTTCAGACTCGACCTGGACTCGTGTGTTGGGACTCGTGAACAATCATTGTGTTTTCTATTGTTGGCGTATTAAAGGTGGGGTAGGTACATTTGAGAGAAACCGGCTCGAGATGCTAGAATTTGAAAATACACCACCGGAGATAATCTGCTAGAAGCTGCTACTTCCTCACAGAGCCCGCCTCCTCCAACACACACGAACGCGCACATGACCAATGAGGGCAGAGATCAGTGTGTGCCCAGATGGGAGGCTGACAGGCAGGCAGGCCATCCAGTTACTTTAGCCGGGCTCATTACGCAGAGGTGCGCGCCTCTGTTACTACCTCGTTGTAACACCATGGCGACCGGCGGCACACCTGCAGCTGTACCGCTTGTAATTAGGTTCAACTAATTCCGGCGCAGACTGAAACTCATCTCTCTCGACTCCACCTCGAGGATAGAACTGCTAACAAAGCACTTATATACTAACAAAGGACTGGCTCCTCTAAAGCCAGCTGAGTAGCACTTGAAATGTTTTGCTCTATGAAGCCTGATGTTCTTTATGATTCTGTTTTCTTCAAAGTTGTGTCTTGTTGGTCGAATGTACTTATTGTGAGTCGCTTTGGATAAAAGCGTCAGCTAAATGTAATGTAATGTAATGTAATGTAATGTAACTACAAAAACTTCGAACAAAACGCCGGCGGCACCAACAAAAGGAGCGCACACTGCAAAGTCTGCAATATCAAAATCAAGGATGCTGGCGCAGCAACGTCGGATTTCAGCAGGCACTTGAAAACTCACCCGGAGAGGTCAGTCACATTAACGCATGGACGGTTAGCGAACATGTTTAGCTCAGCATCAGCTGTGTGATGCTAACTTAGCTTGCTGCTAGCTTTGGAACTGAATATCTGAAAAGATTAGTGAATTGCTTGTCCCACTTGTTTGAGTTGAGTGGCGTTGACATCCAACTCTTGACATGACATACAAAAGGTCGGTAACGTTAATCATATTGCAATAGCCTGTTTGAAGTGATCATATAACAAACAGCTAATCAGTACTGATACTGTATGCTAATAGATAGAGGAGTGATAATAACACAGTACATGCTTTGCTTTCTTAGATATAGCTGTGCGGTATTCTGAACAGACTGGATAGCAGCAGACGATAGAAGGCTGATTACAACCAGAAGAGACATGAGACTTTTATTTGTTAGAGACTTGAGACTTGACTTGGACTCGTGACCAAAGACTTGAGACTTGGACTCGTGACCAAAGACTTGAGACTTGGACTCGTGACCAAAGACTTGAGACTTGACTTGGACTCGTGACCAAAGACTTGAGACTTGACTTGGACTCGTGACCAAAGACTTGAGACTTGGACTCGTGACCAAAGACTTGAGACTTGGACTCGTGACCAAAGACTTGAGACTTGGACTCGTGACCAAAGACTTGAGACTTGACTTGGACTCGTGACCAAAGACTTGAGACTTGGACTCGTGACCAAAGACTTGAGACTTGGACTCGTGACCAAAGACTTGAGACTTGGACTCGTGACCAAAGACTTGAGACTTGGACTCGTGACCAAAGACTTGAGACTTGACTTGGACTCGTGACCAAAGACTTGAGACTTGGACTTGTGACCAAAGACTTGAGACTTGGACTCGTGACCAAAGACTTGAGACTTGGACTCGTGACCAAAGACTTGAGACTTGACTTGGACTCGTGACCAAAGACTTGAGACTTGGACTCGTGACCAAAGACTTGAGACTTGGACTCGTGACCAAAGACTTGAGACTTGGACTCGTGACCAAAGACTTGAGACTTGGACTCGTGACCAAAGACTTGAGACTTGGACTCGTGACCAAAGACTTGAGACTTGGACTCGTGACCAAAGACTTGAGACTTGGACTCGTGACCAAAGACTTGAGACTTGGACTCGTGACCAAAGACTTGAGACTTGACTTGGACTCGTGACCAAAGACTTGAGACTTGGACTCGTGACCAAAGACTTGAGACTTGGACTCGTGACCAAAGACTTGAGACTTGGACTCGTGACCAAAGACTTGAGACTTGACTTGGACTCATGACCAAAGACTTGAGACTTGGACTCGTGACCAAAGACTTGAGACTTGGACTCGTGACCAAAGACTTGAGACTTGACTTGGACTCGTGACCAAAGACTTGAGACTTGGACTCGTGACCAAAGACTTGAGACTTGACTTGGACTCGTGACCAAAGACTTGAGACTTGGACTTGTGACCAAAGACTTGAGACTTGGACTCGTGACCAAAGACTTGAGACTTGGACTCGTGACCAAAGACTTGAGACTTGACTTGGACTCGTGACCAAAGACTTGAGACTTGGACTCGTGACCAAAGACTTGAGACTTGGACTCGTGACCAAAGACTTGAGACTTGGACTCGTGACCAAAGACTTGAGACTTGGACTCGTGACCAAAGACTTGAGACTTGGACTCGTGACCAAAGACTTGAGACTTGACTTGGACTCGTGACCAAAGACTTGAGACTTGGACTCGTGACCAAAGACTTGAGACTTGGACTCGTGACCAAAGACTTGAGACTTGGACTCGTGACCAAAGACTTGAGACTTGGACTCGTGACCAAAGACTTGAGACTTGGACTCGTGACCAAAGACTTGAGACTTGGACTCGTGACCAAAGACTTGAGACTTGGACTCGTGACCAAAGACTTGAGACTTGACTTGGACTCGTGACCAAAGACTTGAACTCGTGACCAAAGACTTGAGACTTGACTTGGACTCGTGACCAAAGACTTGAGACTTGGACTTGTGACCAAAGACTTGAGACTTGGACTCGTGACCAAAGACTTGGACTCGTGACCAAAGACTTGAGACTTGGACTCGTGACCAAAGACTTGAGACTTGGACTCGTGACCAAAGACTTGAGACTTGGACTCGTGACCAAAGACTTGAGACTTGGACTCGTGACCAAAGACTTGAGACTTGACTTGGACTCGTGACCAAAGACTTGAGACTTGGACTCGTGACCAAAGACTTGAGACTTGGACTCGTGACCAAAGACTTGAGACTTGACTTGGACTCGTGACCAAAGACTTGAGACTTGGACTCGTGACCAAAGACTTGAGACTTGACTTGGACTCGTGACCAAAGACTTGAGACTTGTGACCAAAGACTTGAGACTTGGACTCGTGACCAAAGACTTGAGACTTGGACTCGTGACCAAAGACTTGAGACTTGACTTGGACTCGTGACCAAAGACTTGAGACTTGGACTCGTGACCAAAGACTTGAGACTTGGACTCGTGACCAAAGACTTGAGACTTGGACTCGTGACCAAAGACTTGAGACTTGGACTCGTGACCAAAGACTTGAGACTTGGACTCGTGACCAAAGACTTGAGACTTGACTTGGACTCGTGACCAAAGACTTGAGACTTGGACTCGTGACCAAAGACTTGAGACTTGGACTCGTGACCAAAGACTTGAGACTTGGACTCGTGACCAAAGACTTGAGACTTGGACTCGTGACCAAAGACTTGAGACTTGGACTCGTGACCAAAGACTTGAGACTTGGACTCGTGACCAAAGACTTGAGACTTGACTTGGACTCGTGACCAAAGACTTGAGACTTGGACTCGTGACCAAAGACTTGAGACTTGGACTCGTGACCAAAGACTTGAGACTTGGACTCGTGACCAAAGACTTGAGACTTGGACTCGTGACCAAAGACTTGAGACTTGGACTCGTGACCAAAGACTTGACTTGGACTCGTGACCAAAGACTTGAGACTTGATCAAGTCTCACCCCACAAAGACTTGAGACTTGGACTCGTGACCAAAGACTTGAGACTTGGACTCGTGACCAAAGACTTAACTTGGACCCGTGACCAAAGACTTGAGACTTGGACTCGTGACCAAAGACTTGACTTGGACTTGCAAAAAAAGACTTTTGAACATCTCTGGGAGGAACAGAGGAAGGGAAGCAGGAAGGGAGGGAGGAAGGGAGGGAGGAAAGAAGGGAGGAAGAGGGGAAGCAGGAAGGGAGGGAGGAAGGAAAGAGTGGGTGAGGAGGGTTAAAGGGAGGAAATGATATGATGATGAGCATTGTGACGGACCAATCAGAGCGCAGTACCTGAGGAGGGCGGGGATGTCGGGGTTGTGTTTGAACAGAGAGGAAGTCTTCACGCCGCCGTCCTTCTTCTTCTGTGGTGCCCTCCGGTCCGCTCGCTCAGCGCCGTCCTTCTTCTTCTGTGGTGCCCTGCGGTCCGCTCGCTCAGCAGGGGGGGGGGGCTGCCACACCGCGCACACGTCTCATCATTATCCATACAAACAACAGGTGGCTCAACATGTGGTCTGTGACCAGCTGTTCACAGCTTCTTCAGGTGAGATGCTTTACCTGCTCCTCCTCTTCCTCCTCCTCCTGCTCCTCCTCCACTCTCCTCTGCTTGACTCTCCTCTCCTCCGGCTGTGAGGAGGAGTTCATCTTCCTCTTCCCTGCATTCTGCTTCTTCTGCAGGAACAGACAGATCAGAGATCAGTGCGAGCGCCACCTCCCAACGCGCTGCGGACCCTCTTCCACCCCGTCCTGGTTCAGGCTCTCTGCCCCCCCCCCCCTGCCTGAAGCTGCTTTGTTTACCTCTGGAACATGGTGACATCACTATGCAACACTCCGGCTCCTATTGGCCAGCGCTCAAACACATTGGGACATCTCTGAGAGGCTGACCAATCACAAAACACTTTGAGACGGAACATAATAATAAGTATAACACTGTAGGAACACAGATCTGAATGAGAGCGTCTGTACTCACTTTGGCCCATCTCTGCTGAGTGGTGAGCGGCTTCCTCCTGAGGGAAGGAGTCGAGGACACACTGATATTCAGACACAGCTGATCCTCCGACATCTTCAGCTGCAGACACACACACACACACACACACACGCGAATCATTTCTCACACCAAACTTTGATCACGGCACGGTGTGCGCGAGCAGCGGCTCCTCTCCGCCCCACAGGCTACAGGTGTGATAGTAGTAACAGAGCGTGGTGAGGAGTCCAGGTGGGACCTCCTCTGGCGGGCTGGACCCTGTCTAACATTAGGAGGCACTCTTCACAGAGAAAGCACGTCTCCAAACTGACCGGTTTGTACCGAGTTATAAACGGACTCCTGTCCCTGTGTTCAGGATTCAAACATGTATTTTATTGACTGTGTTTCACTTCAGGGGAGACCCCGGGGTCTGCTACAGCTAGCCCTTAGCATCGTTAGCTCTGAGTTGAAACCCAGTAAAGACCGGGTGATCCTCTGCGTGCTACCTGTAGCTGTTAGCACGGTTAGCTCTGAGTTGAAACACAGGAGCTGTTAGCAGTCAGGAAGGAAATCTGCAACTCAGAAAATAATGGAAATAAAACCTGTGAAACTCACCGTGTGGCTCCACAACACAGCGACACACGTGGAAATCTCTTCCGGGTGCGTCACGGAAGCCCCGCCTCCTTCCCAGCTGGTTGTGTTGGGCATGCGCAGTAGCGTCACGTTTTAGATTACATTTTAACATATAAATAAAGAAGTAAATACATAAATAAATGAATACATACTTGTTTGCAATAAGTACCTGATTTTGAATGATTTGAAATTCAAGGTTGTATTATTTAATAGCAGCTCCAGCCTGAAGTCTCCTCCATTAAGAGGTGCAGTAACAAGGCAGTGCAACTGGATAAGGGCTGCCGGTTCAAGTCCCAAAAGGACCGAGTACAGAGTGTGGATGGTAGCTGTAGGTGTGTGTGTGTCGGACTGTGCGTGTGTGTGTGTGTGTGTGTTTCGGACTGTGTGTGTGTGTGTGTGTGTCGGATTGTGTGTGTCGGACTGTGTGTGCGTGTGTGTGTGTGTGTGTGTTGGATTGTGTGTGTCGGACTGTGTGTGTGTGTGTGTGTGTCGGACTGTGTGTGTGTGTGTGTGTGTGTTTCGGTGTGTGTGTGTGTTTCGGACTGTGTGTGTGTGTGTTTCTTACTGTGTGTGTGCGTGTGTTTCTTACTGTGTGTGTGTGTGTGTGTGTGTGTGTGTGTGTGTGTGTGTTTCGGACTGTGTGTGTGTGTGTTTCTTACTGTGTGTGTGTGTGTGTTTCGGACTGTGTGTGTGTGTGTGTGTGTCGGACTGTGTGTGTGTCTCTGTGTGTGTGTGTGTGTGTGTTTCGGACTGTGTGTCTGTTTGTGTGTGTGTGTTTCGGACTGTGTGTCTGTCTGTCTGTGTGTGTGTGTGTGTGTGTCGGACTGTGTGTGTGTGTGTGTCGGACTGTGTGTGTGTGTCGGACTGTGTGTGTGTGTGTCGGACTGTGTGTGTGTGTGTGTGTGTGTGTGTGTGCGCTCACATGTTGCGAGGAAAGTTAAAACCCAACAACAAGTCTCAGAGAGTGATGAGCAGCCGTCGCCTCTCATTACTTCCTGTCGTCCACAGGAAGTGTAAAAATAGAGCTGTCACTCAGGACGCCCCGCAGGGACCGCACGATTAATTATAGTCATTTAACAAAAACGCCTCTTTGAAATGTGAGAGAGCGGCAGAAACATGTTTCAATCACAACACGAAGAATGCTGAGATCACATGCTGTCACACATTCTGTCTCTCTGTCTCCGTCTGTCTCTCCGTCTGTCTGTCTGTCTGTCTGTCTGTCTCTCTGTCTGTCTCTCCGTCTGTCTGTCTGTCTGTCTGTCTCTCTGTCTGTCTGTCTGTCTGTCTGTCTGTCTGTCTCTCTGTCTGTCTGTCTGTCTGTCTGTCTGTCTCTCTGTCTGTCTC
>NW_027262471.1:0-29816 GCF_902827115.2 Pseudochaenichthys georgianus
CTCTCTGCACACACAATCTAAAGATCTCTCTGCACACACAATCTAAAGATCTCTCTGCACACACAATCTAAAGATCTCTCTGCACACACAATCTAAAGATCTCTCTGCACACACAATCTAAATATCTCTCTGCACACACAATCTAAAGATCTCTCTGCACACACAATCTAAAGATCTCTCTGCACACACAATCTAAAGATCTCTCTGCACACACAATCTAAAGATCTCTCTGCACACACAATCTAAAGATCTCTCTGCACACACAATCTACTCTGCACACCAATCTAAAGATCTCTCTGCACACACAATCTAAAGATCTCTCTGCACACACAATCTAAAGATCTCTCTGCACACACAATCTAAAGATCTCTCTGCACACACAATCTAAAGATCTCTCTGCACACACAATCTAAAGATCTCTCTGCACACACAATCTAAAGATCTCTCTGCACACACAATCTAAAGACCTCTCTGCACACACAATCTAAAGATCTCTCTGCACACACAATCTAAAGATCTCTCTGCACACACAATCTAAAGATCTCTCTGCACACACAATCTAAAGATCTCTCTGCACACACAAACTAAAGATTGACAATAGAGCTGACTTTCGTTTCCTGAGATCTGAACGAGAGACTGAAACTCACTCGAGCTCCTCGAAGTCCACGTCGCTGCTGTCCATGGCGCTGGGGGGGTTGGGGGAGTCGGAGGAGGAGGACATGGCCCTCAGGCGGTTCTGCTGGTAGCGCAGCGAGCGCTGGCGGATGCTGTCCCTCCTCGACAGATACTGGATCATCCTCTGGGCGTAGTACGCAGCGGGAGAGAGCCTGGGGGCGAGGGGAGGTTCATTTGGATCAGGGGGTCCGAACTACGGCCCCTCAGCTCATTCAAATGTATAATGACTGAAGTCCAACAAACTTCTGCTTTCTTAAATATATATGTTCACATATATTACACAGTATTCATGTGTTAATAAGCCCACAAATACATTCAGTCAATTCAAGTTGAAAACATGTTCTAACAAATCTAAGTCGATACGAGAAAAGCAAATAACACGTGTGCCTGACGACCTCGAAATGGACGCTTCATATTTCCTCTTATTATAACCTGAAGCTTCTGTTTGAAGAATGAGCTGCTAACTAAATGAAGTGAACCCCCGGGAGAGCATTTCTTACAGCATGTTCAAGTCTCAAGCATCCTTTACCTACGGGGTGATAAACCTCTGGTGAGCGGCCCAGCCCTTCGTATATCTTTCTGTATGTGGCCCTCGGTGAAAAGAGTGTTATTATTACTTATAGTTCAAGATAAGATCCAATCTTCCTATTCCAATCCCAAAAAACTATTTTCCATCTTCTCCACCCTCCTGGACCCCCCCAAAGCCCCTCCTCCCTCCTGGACCCCCCCAAAGCCCCTCCACCCTCCTGGACCCCCCCAAAGCCCGCTCCTCCCTCCTGGACCCCCCAAAGCCCCCCAAAGCCCCCTCCTCCCTCCTGGACCCCCCCAAAGCCCCTCCTCCCTCCTGGACCCCCCCAAAGCCCCTCCTCCCTCCTGGACCCCCCAAAGCCCCTCCTCCCTCCTGGACCCCCCCAAAGCCCCTCCACCCTCCTGGACCCCCCCAAAGCCCCTCCTCCCTCCTGGACCCCCCCAAAGCCCCTCCTCCCTCCTGGACCCCCCCCAAAGCCCCCTCCACCCTCCTGGACCCCCCCCAAAGCCCCTCCACCCTCCTGGACCCCCCCAAGCCCCTCCACCTCCTGGAACCCCCCCCAAAGCCCCTCCTCCCTCCTGGACCCCCCCCAAACCCCCTCCCCCCTCCTGGACCCCCCCAAAGCCCCTCTCCCTCTGACCCCCCCAAAGCCACCCTCCGCCTCCTGACCCCCCCAAAGCCCCTCCCACCCTCCTGGACCCCCCAAAGCCCCTCCTCCCTCCTGGACCCCCCCAAAGCCCCTCCTCCCTCCTGGACCCCCCCAAAGCCCCTCCACCCTCCTGGACCCCCCAAAGCCCCCTCCTCCCTCCTGGACCCCCCCAAAGCCCCTCCACCCTCCTGGACCCCCCCAAAGCCCCCTCCTCCCTCCTGGACCCCCCCAAAGCCCCTCCCCCTCCTCCCTCCTGGACTCCCCCAAAGCCCCTCCCCCCTCCTGGACCCCCCCAAAGCCCCTCCCCCCTCCTGGACCCCCCCAAAGCCCCTCCTCCCTTCTGTCAAGCGACTTTGTTAACCACTTTGAAAAAAAGGTTGATGATATTCGCTCTTCTTCTTCTGACTCCCCTCTCCTCACGCTGGGTCTCCAGACCCTCCTTCCACCCGCACACTGACCTCCTTCTCCCCTCTCTCTCCAGGTGAGGTTCCTACCCTCGTGACCTCTGCCCGCCCTACCACCTGTCCTCTGGACCCTATCCCTTCAAACCTCCTTCAGACTATCGCTCCTGATATTCTACCGTTTCTCACCCATCTCATCAACACTTCTCTAACTTCTGGTCACTTTCCACACACTCTCAAGGAGGCGAGAGTAAACCCTCTCCTGAAGGAACCCACTCTCGACCCGTCTGATGTTATAAACTACAGGCCTGTCTCTCTCCTCCCGGTCCTGTCTTTAGACAACTCTCCTGCTCTCTCCATCAGAACCACCTTCTGGATCCGCACCAGTCTGGTTTCAAGGCAGGTCACTCCACAGAAACTGGCCTCCTTGCTGTCTCTGAGGAACTGCACACTAAGCAGCCTCCCTCTCCTCTGTCCTCATCCTGTTGGACCTGTCTGCTGCATTCGACACGGTGAACCATCAGATCCTCCTTCAGGCTCTGCTCTTTCCCTCCTCACCTCATACCTCAAAGACCGCACCTACAGGGTCACTTGGAGAGGGTCCGAGTCCGACCCTTGTCGATTAACTACAGGGGTCCCTCAGGGCTCTGTCCTCGGTCCCCTCCTCTTCTCCTTGTACACAAACTCGCTCGGATCTGTCATTAGCCCGCATGGTTTTTCATCCCACTGCTACGCTGACGACCCAATGGATCCTGTCCTTCCCCCGCTCAGAGACCCAGGTCGTCGCTCGCATCTCTGCTCGTCCAGCTGACATCTCTCAGTGGATGTCTGCTCATCACCTCAAGCTCAACCTGGACAAAACTGAACTGCTTTTCCTTCCGGGAAAAGATTGTCCCTCTCTTGACCTGACGATCAACATCGGCCCCTCTGTTGTTTCCCGACTCAGACTGCAAGGACTCTGGGTGGGACCCTAGATAACAACCTGTCCTTCACTGCAAGCATCGCTGCTGCAACCCGCTGCTGCAGATACACGCTCTCCAGCATCAGGAGGACGCGTCCCCAGCTGACCCAGAGAGCCACGCAGGTTCTGGTCCAGGCTCTCGTCACCTCACGCCTAGACTACTGCAGCTCCCTCCTGCTGGTCTACCTGCATGTGCCATCCGACCTCTGCAGCTCATCCAGAATGCAGCGGCTCGTCTGGTCTTCAGCCTTCCTGAATGTTCCACCCGCTCCTCCGCTCCCTCCACTGGCTTCCGGTAACTGCTAGAATCCACTTCCAGACCCTGGTGCTTGGTACCATGCTGAATGGATCTGGCCCTTCCTACATCCAGGACATGGTTAAACCGTGCACCCAGCACGTGCACTCCGCTCTGCATCAGCCAATCAGCTCGCTGCACCCTCGCTGCGAGGGGGACCCAAGTCCCATCAGCAGGAACACGTGGGTTTGCTGTCCTGGCTCCAAGATGGTGGAACGAGCTCCCTGACATCAGGACAGCAGAAAGCTCACACACCTTCCAGACTGAGACTCATCTCCTTCCACTCCACCTCGAGGATAGAACTGCTAACAAAGCACTTATATACTAACAAAGGACTGGCTCCTCTAAAGCCAGTTGAGCAGCACTTGAGATGCTTGGCTCTATGAAGCCTGATGTACTTATGATTCTGTTTTCTTCAAGGTTGTGTCTTCCTGGTGGAACGCACTGACTGTGAGTCGCTTTGGATAAAAGCCTCAGCTAAATGAAATGTAATGTAATAGTTAGCGCTGGGAATCACCAGGCTCCCCACGATACGACACTATCGCGATACTAAGCCACGATACGACAGGATTGCGATTCTACGATATGCTAAGTATTGAGATACGATATATTGCAAATCACATGCATCATGTCCGTCTTCCCTTCCTGGTTAAGAAATCCAAAATAATTCCACACCTTTGATGTAAAGGTGTCTAAACCTGACTCCATCTTTGCTCTGACTTCCCTCCGATCCCATGGCCACGAGATTAAAAAGCTATTTTATGTAAATAACCCAGTTTTGTGTCTGCAAAAATGTCCCCTTTGTTGTTTCTGAAAAGGAGATGGCATTGTTTTTGTTGTTTTGTTGTATACATGTCTTAAGCGTCATGTAGCTTAACGTCATGTAGCTTAACTTTGCGCTGTGCCCAAAGCAAAAGCTTGATACTATGCTGTATGGATTATACTTATTGTATATGTTTACCTGGCAGGATCAGGGTAGATGGGGTGGTCTCTGGATCCCGACATGTCGTAGCGAGATAAGGATAACAGAGAAGATTCCAACAAACGTCTGCGGGGGAGAAACAGAGAGAGAGAAGGAAGACAATGATTTATATTTAATTAGTTTAAATACATCCAGATATCTAACATCCAGGTATCTAACATCCAGGTATCTAACATCCAGGTATCTAACATCCAGGTATCTAACATCCAGGTATCTAACATCCAGGTATCTAACATCCAGGTATCTAACATCCAGGTATCTAACATCCAGGTATCTAACATCCAGGTATCTAACATCCAGGTATCTAACATCCAGGTATCTAACATCCAGGTATCTAACATCCACTATCTCTCCAGGTATCTAACATCCAGGTATCTAACATCCACTATCTCTCCAGGTATCTAACATCCAGGTATCTAACATCCAGGTATCTAACATCCAGGTATCTAACATCCAGGTATCTAACATCCAGGTATCTAACATCCAGGTATCTAACATCCAGGTATCTAACATCCACTATCTCTCCAGGTATCTAACATCCAGGTATCTAACATCCAGGTATCTAACATCCAGGTATCTAACATCCAGGTATCTAACATCCAGGTATCTAACATCCAGGTATCTAACATCCAGGTATCTAACATCCACTATCTCTCCAGGTATCTAACATCCAGGTATCTAACATCCAGGTATCTAACATCCACTATCTCTCCAGGTATCTAACATCCAGGTATCTAACATCCAGGTATCTAACATCCACTATCTCTCCAGGTATCTAACATCCAGGTATCTAACATCCAGGTATCTAACATCCACTATCTCTCCAGGTATCTAACATCCAGGTATCTAACATCCAGGTATCTAACATCCAGGTATCTAACATCCAGGTATCTAACATCCAGGTATCTAACATCCAGGTATCTAACATCCAGGTATCTAACATCCAGGTATCTAACATCCAGGTATCTAACATCCAGGTATCTAACATCCAGGTATCTAACATCCAGGTATCTAACATCCAGGTATCTAACATCCACTATCTCTCCAGATATCTAACATCCAGGTATCTAACATCCAGGTATCTAACATCCACTATCTCTCCAGATATCTAACATCCAGGTATCTAACATCCAGGTATCTAACATCCAGGTATCTAACATCCACTATCTCTCCAGGTATCTAACATCCAGGTATCTAACATCCAGGTATCTAACATCCAGGTATCTAACATCCAGGTATCTAACATCCACTATCTCTCCAGGTATCTAACATCCAGGTATCTAACATCCACTATCTCTCCAGGTATCTAACATCCAGGTATCTAACATCCAGGTATCTAACATCCAGGTATCTAACATCCAGGTATCTAACATCCAGGTATCTAACATCCACTATCTCTCCAGGTATCTAATATTCTAACATTCAGGATTTCAACACAAATCTGAGATACGGATAAAAGAAACGCTGGATCATTTTTAGAGTAATGTTTGGTGAATAGAATGATATGAAAGTATCGGTACCTCCTGAGTGAGTCCTCGTCGGGGGGGTCCACAGGCATCTCTTGGCTTAAGGCCTCCGGGGGGGGCACCCTGCTGGCGGCCGGCTGCCGGTACACCCGCTCCCACTGAGCCGTGTCCTGGTTGTAGACCAGCCCCACCGTCTGCTCTGCTGATGGGCCAGGGGTCGGGGCGATGGGGAAGGCTGATGCAGGGGGGGGTGCCTCGCTGGGGGGCTCCGGGGGGGGCGGTGGCGGAACCTCCTCAGGGGGGGAGGAGGAGGAGGGGGGGGGCGGGGGCTCCGATGTGCTGGACGTCTGACTGGTTCTCTCCCAGCGCTGGGAGTCGTGGTTAAAGGTGAGCAGGTTGTGGCACGCCCTGCATCTGTTCAGGTGACCTCTGGGGGTCGGAGGGGGGGCGCCGGGGGGCGGAGGGGGCGGTGGGAGGGGGGGCTGGTAGTGGATGATAGTGGGGGGGGGGGGCAGAAGAGGGTCCAGGTCTCTCGGGTTCCAGGTTGTTGTTTAAAAGCTGATCCGAGTTGGGCTCCAGCTCCTGCATTCGGTCGAATTCGAGGAAGTATCGGCTCAGGTTGCATTGTAAAACGTTGCGGAAAGAGGCGGTGTTTCCACGGGAACCGTCCCAGAACGGGTGGTGCCCGCTGCTGGTGCCCACTGTGTCCTGGGGGGGGAAGCCCCGCCCCCCCTCGGAGGCAGAGGTGTACACCGGGGGGGGGGCGTCCTGCTGACGGAGCACCGACAGCAGGCTGATGGAGGAGGAGGAGGTGCGAGGGGGCAGCATGGAGACGCCCCCCCCTCCCCCCTCTCTCATACTCAGCAGGTTACGCGTCCAATCAGGTGTGTTCCTGGGGGGCTCAGCAGGGGGGGGAGGGGGGTTGAGGGAGGAGCCTGCGCTGTAGTACACGGATGTGAAGGCGGAGCTTCTTTCTGGACGTGGTTCCGTACGTGCCGATGAGAACGAGGAAGGGGGAGGGGCTTCAGGGGGAGGACGGTTGATGGAACAGCGGCTGCACAGACACATTAAACCCAGGTGCTGAGTGCAACCTGTAGGGGGAGGGGGGCGCTCGGAGAACAGAGGCATGCTGGGAGTTTCTGCCACGCTGCTGTTGGTGATGGCGTCCCCCAGGGGGCGGGGCTGATCCCCCGGGGGGGGGCGGGACGACAGGATGTGCAGGAAGTTGTGCAGGATGGGGGTCCGGCGGACAGGTTGAGAGGGGAGGAAGGAGCGCTGCCGGAAGTGAGGCATCTCCACGCTGTCCATCGGGACCTCCGAGTCCTCCTCGCTCTGAAACACACACACACACACACACACACACACACACACACACACACACACACATCAACATACGCACATACAAACACACACACACGCACACACACATCAACATACGCACATACACACACACACATCAACATACGCACATACAAACACACACACACACACGCACACACACACACACACACACACGCACACACACACACACATCAACATACGCACATACAAACACACGCACACACACATCAACATACGCACATACAAACACACACACACACACGTTGGCGCTGCTCACCTGCTGATTGGACGGATTCACGATGGCCGTCAGTAGATTGTGCCCGAGCGGATCGAACCTCACCAGCCTGGAGACAGAAACACAAACAGGTGAGTGAGTGCCTGACGTCCTCCCTCTGGGTATAACTGTGCCTCACCTCACTCTCTTGGTGCCGCTGCCCGTCTCTCTCTCTGTGTCTGTGTGTGTGTGTGTGTGTGTGTGTGTGTGCCTCACCTCACTCTCTCCGTGTCGCTCCCCGTCTCTCTCTCTGTGTCTGTGTGTGTGTGTGTGTGTGTGTGTGTGTGTGTGTGTGTGTGTGTGTGTGTGTGTGTGTGCCTCACCTCACTCTCTCCGTGTCGCTCCCCGTCTCTCTCTCTGTGTGTGTGTGTGTGTGTGTGTGTGTGTGTGTGTGTGTGCGCCTCACCTCACTCTCTCCGTGTCGCTCCCCGTCTTCACCACAGCGAAGGGCTCCGGGCGGCTCCAGTCCCAGAAGTGCAGCTCGTTGTTGGTGGCGATGAGCAGCAGCTGGGCGGTGGGGTGGAAGGCCAGCGAGGCGATGGCCACGTTGCTCTCAGTGAACCAGCTCTCACTGCCGCCCTGCACACACACACACACACACACACACACACACACACACACACACAGTTACTCTCCCAGCCCCTCACACACCTACTGTGAGAGACACACGGAGACACGGAGAGACACGGAGAGACACAGAGACAGAGACACACGGAGACAGAGAGACTCAGAGAGAGACAGAGACTCAGAGAGACACAGAGAGAGACAGAGACTCAGAGAGACACAGAGAGAGAGACTCAGACAGAGAGACACACACACAGAGAGACAGAGACACAGAGAGAGAGACACACACACAGAGAGACAGAGACACAGAGAGCAGCTGCTCGGTGAGGACACACTGACGTGTGGGCGTGTGACGTGTGGGCCAACCAGCAGACCTGGTGGAGACTTGGTACACACACACACACACACACACACACACACACACACACACACACACACACACACACACACACACACACACACACACACACACACACACACACACACACACACACACACACACACACACACACACACACACACACACACACACACACACACACACACACACACACACACACACACACACACACACACACACACACACACACACACACACACACACACACACACACACACTAGGGCTGTAGCGATACCCTAATCTCACGATTCGATACACGATATTCAGCCAACGATACGATTCGATACACTTATATCATTTTCTGAAAGACTTTAAAGGGCCAGTGGGATCTGGTGACATCTTGTGAGTGTTCCAGTGACTTGGGTTGAATTCATTCAACTGAAAGCATCCATTATACAATATATGGCTCTGACAGAGCGTCTGCAGCTCGCTGGACAAAATGAATCAAAAGGTGTGGTGAGAAAATAGTTTCATTTATTGACACAGTGCAAACTGCAGCTGTAAAGTGCAGCATCACCATGGAGAATGGAAAGGTGCAGCAGGTGGGGAACACGGGGACTTGAACGGGACTTGTTAGAAATTAAAATCAATGTTTTGATGGCATGAAGTACCTTGAACATACCGTCAGTTTAAATGCTGTTTTATACTGAAAAACCAGAACTTCTTGTGCACAACCAGTTGTTGAGCTTTTATTCTGAAAATCCTTCATCTCCGGTTAGCATTTAGCATGTGGCTAATATACCATTTCCTATAGAGGTGCATTTAGTAGCGATATGACACGGAGTGCTGCGCACCGACACCTACTGATTTCAACACTACAGCTAGAGACGAGAGATATTATTATTGCTGAATATTAAATGAAGGTACAGTTTATTTGAAAACGTTTGTTTACAGACGTGGGTAGCACGAGACAACATCCGGAAATGATACCAGCCGTGAGGTATTCTTGGAGTATTGATTACAGCGTTTAAAATGTATTAAATGAAAAGTCATGAAAGAGATAAGGAGGAGAAAAGGCGTGTTTAGTTATATATTTAATGTGCAATGTCTGAATCCTCTGTAATGCGCAACAACGACCATTGGAGACGTGGAGGGCCGATCCCCAGCAGCGCCCACCGGCCCCCAGGGAGGATTCAGCAGAGGATATTTAACAGCTGGAGAGGTGGAGCTCGCTCTCCTCCCTCACGAGAGCCAGAACAGCTGTTCTTCTGACTGAACCTTCTTCTGCTGTAACATTACCGCGCTGTTTATTAATTAAAGTATACATTTGAACATTCTCAGAGACTCAGTCTCCTTTTTAAAGCTTCTCTCCTGGACGCGAGAATAACGAACACAGTTATCAGACTTAATGTATCGATACCCGCGGCTGAAATATCGATACTTTCTCGGAAAATTAAATATCGATATATATCGCAAGATCGATTAAATTGCACAGCCCTAACACACACACACACACACACACACACACCCCATCACTCACATGCAGGTCCCAGATCCGGACTTCCCCATCCAGGCAGCCGGAGGCCACCAGGCCGGGGATGGTGGGGTGAAAGGTCACACACCAGGGGGTCCTGCGGTGGCCCACCAAGGAATGGAGGCACTTCCCAGTCTTCACCTCCGTTATGTAAATGTTGTGGTTCACATGCGTGGAGGCCATGAGAGTCCTTTGAGAAGCAGACGCAGTGACATCATTAAGGAACACTTCAACAACATGAGCCAATGCTGTATGGAACTAATTCAGAGCCGCAGGGACGTCGTGTTTCTGTACTGGACCCTGAAGGCAGCGTCTCCGTTATTCAATCCACCCGTTGGGGTATTTACTGACGTAGGTTACGGGTAGAACACGTTAAAATCTCTTCCGCTTGTGTGAACAGGAAGTGCTGAAATGCTGACTCGTGATAAGGTTTAAGGACTGCATCAACAGCTGGATACCCTGTGTTGTGTTCAGGTTCCAGGTGCATCAACAGCTGGATACCCTGTGTTGTGTTCAGGTTCCAGGGGCATTAACAGCTGGATACCCTGTGTTGTGTTCAGGTTCCAGGTGCATTAACAGCTGGATACCCTGTGTTGTGTTCAGGTTCCAGGGGCATTAACAGCTGGATACCCTGTGTTGTGTTCAGGTTCCAGGTGCATTAACAGCTGGATACCCTGTGTTGTGTTCAGGTTCCAGGGGCATTAACAGCTGGATACCCTGTGTTGTGTTCAGGTTCCAGGTGCATTAACAGCTGGATACCCTGTGTTGTGTTCAGGTTCCAGGTGCATTAACAGCTGGATACCCTGTGTTGTGTTCAGGTTCCAGGTGCATTAACAGCTGGATACCCTGTGTTGTGTTCAGGTTCCAGGTGCATTAACAGCTGGATACCCTGTGATGTGTTCAGGTTCCAGGTGCATTAACAGCTGGATACCCTGTGTTGTGTTCAGGTTCCAGGTGCATTAACAGCTGGATACCCTGTGTTGTGTTCAGGTTCCAGGTGCATTAACAGCTGGATACCCTGTGATGTGTTCAGGTTCCAGGGGCATCAACAGCTGGATACCCTGTGTTGTGTTCAGGTTCCAGGTGCATTAACAGCTGGATACCCTGTGTTGTGTTCAGGTTCCAGGTGCATTAACAGCTGGATACCCTGTGATGTGTTCAGGTTCCAGGTGCATTAACAGCTGGATACCCTGTGATGTGTTCAGGTTCCAGGGGCATTAACAGCTGGATACCCTGTGATGTGTTCAGGTTCCAGGTGCATTAACAGCTGGATACCCTGTGATGTGTTCAGGTTCCAGGTGCATTAACAGCTGGATACCCTGTGATGTGTTCAGGTTCCAGGTGCATTAACAGCTGGATACCCTGTGATGTGTTCAGGTTCCAGGTGCATTAACAGCTGGATACCCTGTGTTGTGTTCAGGTTCCAGGTGCATTAACAGCTGGATACCCTGTGATGTGTTCAGGTTCCAGGGGCATCAACAGCTGGATACCCTGTGTTGTGTTCAGGTTCCAGGTGCATTAACAGATGGATACCCTGTGTTGTGTTCAGGTTCCAGGTGCATTAACAGCTGGATACCCTGTGATGTGTTCAGGTTCCAGGTGCATTAACAGCTGGATACCCTGTGATGTGTTCAGGTTCCAGGGGCATTAACAGCTGGATACCCTGTGTTGTGTTCAGGTTCCAGGTGCATTAACAGCTGGATACCCTGTGTTGTGTTCAGGTTCCAGGTGAATTAACAGCTGGATACCCTGTGATGTGTTCAGGTTCCAGGTGCATTAACAGATGGATACCCTGTGTTGTGTTCAGGTTCCAAGTGCATTAACAGATGGATACCCTGTGTTGTGTTCAGGTTCCAGGGGCATTAACAGCTGGATACCCTGTGTTGTGTTCAGGTTCCAGGTGCATTAACAGCTGGATACCCTGTGTTGTGTTCAGGTTCCAGGTGCATTAACAGCTGGATACCCTGTGTTGTGTTCAGGTTCCAGGTGCATTAACAGCTGGATACCCTGTGATGTGTTCAGGTTCCAGGGGCATTAACAGCTGGATACCCTGTGTTGTGTTCAGGTTCCAGGTGCATTAACAGCTGGATACCCTGTGTTGTGTTCAGGTTCCAGGTGCATTAACAGCTGGATACCCTGTGATGTGTTCAGGTTCCAGGGGCATTAACAGCTGGATACCCTGTGATGTGTTCAGGTTCCAGGTGCATTAACAGCTGGATACCCTGTGATGTGTTCAGGTTCCAGGTGCATTAACAGCTGGATACCCTGTGTTGTGTTCAGGTTCCAGGTGCATTAACAGCTGGATACCCTGTGATGTGTTCAGGTTCCAGGTGCATTAACAGCTGGATACCCTGTGATGTGTTCAGGTTCCAGGTGCATTAACAGCTGGATACCCTGTGATGTGTTCAGGTTCCAGGTGCATTAACAGCTGGATACCCTGTGATGTGTTCAGGTTCCAGGTGCATTAACAGCTGGATACCCTGTGATGTGTTCAGGTTCCAGGGGCATTAACAGCTGGATACCCTGTGATGTGTTCAGGTTCCAGGTGCATTAACAGCTGGATACCCTGTGATGTGTTCAGGTTCCAGGTGCATTAACAGCTGGATACCCTGTGTTGTGTTCAGGTTCCAGGGGCATTAACAGCTGGATACCCTGTGATGTGTTCAGGTTCCAGGTGCATTAACAGCTGGATACCCTGTGTTGTGTTCAGGTTCCAGGTGCATTAACAGCTGGATACCCTGTGTTGTGTTCAGGTTCCAGGGGCATTAACAGCTGGATACCCTGTGATTGTGTTCAGGTTCCAGGTGCATTAACAGCTGGATACCCTGTGTTGTGTTCAGGTTCCAGGGGCATTAACAGCTGGATACCCTGTGTTGTGTTCAGGTTCCAGGGGCATTAACAGCTGGATACCCCGTGTTGTGTTCAGGTTCCAGGGGCATTAACAGCTGGATACCCCGTGATGTGTTCAGGTTCCAGGGGCATTAACAGCTGGATACCCCGTGATGTGTTCAGGTTCCAGGTGAACAGTTGGACAGGCAGATGCTCACCTGTCGGGGCTGAATGCCAGCAGGAAGGTTGAGCGGGGGCTGTCCGGCAGCTCCACTTTCTGTCAGAAACACAGAGCATTTCAAACTCGGTTAAAGTCACGTTTCGTTCCAAACAAACAAACAAACAAACAAACAAACAGACAAACAAAGTCCTGGATTCCACCGTTTCCATCAGGGGAAAACGTGCAGGAAATTGGATGTTCCCTCGATGACACTCACTGACACTACTTGCGATCTCATGGAGGTGTAACGGCCCGCCCACACGACAGCTTGGAGCTGGGCGTGTCTGAAGCTCGACCAACAACCAATCACACGAATCTCCCGCCCCTGACACACAAGCAGCGGTTTGATTGGCTAGAGCTTGTACTGGCATATGATTTGATTGGCTGACGCTTCCACCGAAAGCTTCAGAACCTGACCCCCCAGTGAATGGAGACCCTGTACCCACCTGACCCCCCAGTGAACGGAGACCCTGTACCCACCTGACCCCCCAGTGAATGGAGACCCTGGACCCACCTGACCCCCCAGTGAATGGAGACCCTGGACCCAGCTGACCCCCCAGTGAACGGAGACCCTGTACCCACCTGACCCCCCAGTGAATGGAGACCCTGTACCCACCTGACCCCCCAGTGAATGGAGACCCTGGACCCACCTGACCCCCCAGTGAATGGAGACCCTGGACCCAGCTGACCCCCCAGTGAATGGAGACCCTGGACCCACCTGACCCCCCAGTGAATGGAGACCCTGTACCCACCTGACCCCCCAGTGAATGGAGACCCTGTACCCACCTGACCCCCCAGTGAACGGAGACCCTGTACCCCCCTGACCCCCCAGTGAATGGAGACCCTGTACCCACCTGACCCCCCAGTGAATGGAGACCCTGGACCCACCTGACCCCCCAGTGAATGGAGACCCTGTACCCCCCTGACCCCCCAGTGAATGGAGACCCTGTACCCATCTGACCCCCCAGTGAATGGAGACCCTGGACCCACCTGACCCCCCAGTGAATGGAGACCCTGGACCCACCTGACCCCCCAGTGAATGGAGACCCTGGACCCACCTGACCCCCCAGTGAACGGAGACCCTGTACCCACCTGACCCCCCAGTGAATGGAGACCCTGGACCCACCTGACCCCCCAGTGAACGGAGACCCTGTACCCACCTGACCCCCCAGTGAACGGAGACCCTGTACCCCCCTGACCCCCCAGTGAACGGAGACCCTGGACCCACCTGACCCCCCAGTGAATGGAGACCCTGGACCCACCTGACCCCCCAGTGAACGGAGACCCTGGACCCACCTGACCCCCCAGTGAACGGAGACCCTGGACCCCCCTGACCCCCCAGTGAACGGAGACCCTGTACCCACCTGACCCCCCAGTGAATGGAGACCCTGGACCCACCTGACCCCCCAGTGAACGGAGACCCTGTACCCACCTGACCCCCCAGTGAATGGAGACCCTGTACCCCCCTGACCCCCCAGTGAACGGAGACCCTGGACCCACCTGACCCCCCAGTGAACGGAGACCCTGGACCCACCTGACCCCCCAGTGAATGGAGACCCTGTACCCCCCTGACCCCCCAGTGAACGGAGACCCTGTACCCACCTGACTCTGCCACTTCATCCAGCGAACCTTCTCCTCCACCACCAGCTGCAGCAGCCTCTGGGAGCTCAGAGACTGGGAGCCTCTCTCCCGGCTGCACAGGATCCGCACAGAGCTCCTCTGACGGGACGCCATGATGCTACAGGGCCTCGTCTGACTGGCTGCTCACTCCCGCCGCCACCAGAACCTCGCCATGCAGAGTCTAGGCTGGGAGGGAGGGAGAGAGAGGGGGGTGTTAAAGGTCTCCTAACATGCTATTTTTAGGCATATTACAGGTCTCAGATATATACAATTTAGTGCTGTCAAAGTTATCGCGTTAACGGCGGTAATTAATTTTTTTAATTAATTGCGTTAAAATATTTAACGCATTCAACGCATGTGCAGAATGGCCCGCCCCATACGTGCCACCAGTGGCAGCGCCAGGGTATGGCTGGGGTAGGCTGCACCCATACCGAGAAATGGCTTAGCCCCACCATGACACATGATGTTAAAGTAAGCAAAATAAAGTCTGCCAACTGGCGGAGTAAAACACAGACAGCAGTTAGTCAGACTGATTTCAGTCGCCACGGTTTTGAACACTTTTGTCACGTAGTGATCGTCTTCTCAATAGAACATCTTTGATAACGGCGTGGTGTTGTTGCAGGAAGTCCCGACGCAGAATACTCTCGCTGTAGTACAGGGCAGAGCCATATCATAGTAATAATATGGCTCCGGCACAGGGGTGCACATAACTGGTAAGCAGGGTATGTGGTAATCTGAAATGCGTACCGTCACTTGTGTCACAAAGCGCATTTGCGTACCGACGTACTTGTGAAGCTTTTCCAGAAGGCGGTTAGATCCCCGGACGACAGAGTCGGTCTCCGTGTGCACAGACAGAGCTGCTGTTAACGTCGGTCTGTACAACGGAACTTGTGCCAAAACTACGCCAACCGGCTGCGGAGGGAGACCCCCCCCCCCTCACTGGAGAACTGCGCTGAAACAGCTGATCACAACGCTCACACTCCGAGCCAGAGCTTTTCTGGTTCAGCTCCGGTTTCCCTTTTCAGCTCCCGCTCTGTTCACACCGCCCAGAGCCCGACTGGTGCTGCCGCTGCTGCGTCATGACGTCACCGTTTACATCGCTGATTTGCTCCCCAACGGCAGCCACTACGGCGCTCATAACAACAACAACAAATGCGTCGGGTCGATGATCGTGTTGCTTTTAATCACACGAAGCCAGAATAAATTGAATAACGACTTCTCCACCCTGATGCTTTGCTCCAGAGTGCCGTGGTTCATTGTTTATTAATGTGTTTCTGCAGCATTTACCGACCGCTGCAGTGCTGCTCTTCCACGGGACTTTATTCTCCCGTTAGCTCCCGTTAGCTCCCGCTGCAGTGCAGCTCTTCCACGGGAGTTTATTCTCCCGTTAGCTCCCGTTAGCTCCCGCTGCAGTGCTGCTCTTCCACGGAGTTTATTCTCCCGTTAGCTCCCGTTAGCTCCCGCTGCAGTGCTGCTCTTCCACGGGAGTTTATTCTCCCGTTAGCTCCCGGTAGCTCCCGCTGCAGTGCTGGCTGCTCTTCCACGGAGTGTATTCTCCCGTTAGCTCCCGGTAGCTCCCGCTGCAGTGCGGCTCTTCCACGGAGTGTATTCTCCCGTTAGCTCCCGGTAGCTCCCGCTGCAGTGCTGGCTGCTCTTCCACGGAGTGTATTCTCCCGTTAGCTCCCGTTAGCTCCCGTTAGCTCCCGTTAGCTCCCGCTGCAGTGCAGCTCTTCCACGGGAGTTTATTCTCCCGTTAGCTCCCGTTAGCTCCCGTTAGCTCCCGCTGCAGTGCAGCTCTTCCACGGAGTTTATTCTCCCGTTAGCTCCCGTTAGCTCCCGCTGCAGTGCTGCTCTTCCACGGGAGTTTATTCTCCCGTTAGCTCCCGGTAGCTCCCGCTGCAGTGCTGGCTGCTCTTCCACGGAGTGTATTCTCCCGTTAGCTCCCGGTAGCTCCCGCTGCAGTGCTGGCTGCTCTTCCACGGAGTGTATTCTCCCGTTAGCTCCCGTTAGCTCCCGTTAGCTCCCGCTGCAGTGCAGCTCTTCCACGGGAGTTTATTCTCCCGTTAGCTCCCGCTGCAGTGCTGCTCTTCCACGGAGTTTATTCTCCCGTTAGCTCCCGTTAGCTCCCGCTGCAGTGCTGCTCTTCCACAGGAGTTTATTCTCCCGTTAGCTCCCGTTAGCTCCCGCTGCAGTGCGGCTCTTCCACGGGAGTGTATTCTCCCGTTAGCTCCCGGTAGCTCACACTGCAGCGGCCGCTCTAAAGTATTCACTGTCCGACTCACACAAGCAGCTGATGCATTTCCCCAGCTCCCCTTAGCCTAAGTGAATGTGTGTCAGTCTGAATTGACACTGTTTGGCATCACAACGCTGTTATGAAAGTTTCTCTGGTATACAATGGGTGATGTTGGCATAGCAACCGAAGCTAAACTGACTACTTGTTATTGCTATCCTATTGTGGCATTAACCGTTTTCTAGAGGCACATTTTACCAGCGTATTTTTATTATGACTCTACTTGTGATAGTCGGACCCGACAACCTGTGCAGCCCATGCATTGATTCCATCCGATAGCTGCTGTAATACAAAACAACACGTCTGCCTCTCTCCACAATGATCAGTGACAGTGAACGGACGGTCAAAGCAAGGCACAACTAAACAGAACCACACCAAGCCTGGTTAGTGTTTAGACCTGATGGACAGGACCTGATGGACAGGACCATCTGGACAGGACCTGATGGACAGGACCTGATGGACAGGACCTGATGGACCTGATGGACAGGACCTGATGGACATGACCTGATGGACAGGACCTGATGGACATGACCTGATAGACAGGACCTGATAGACATGACCTGATGGACAGGACCTGATGGACAGGACCTGATGGACCTGATGGACAGGACCTGATGGACAGGACCTGATGGACCTGATGGACAGGACCTGATGGACCTGATGGACAGGACCTGATAGAGGGTATGATTATACATATAGGAGAAGAAAGTAATTGTATTATGAAAATGGGAATTGTTGCAGTTTCGGTGAACTCCGCAATTGTTTTATTTTCTTGTGGGCCAATAGTCTCTGGTCTGAGAGTTATCTACTCATTTATTTGAAGTTATTTACTTCATCATCTGCGAGGATGAATTTATGTTTATTAGATTTTGAATAGAGACACATTTCAACTTGTCTCTATTGTTGTTTACTCCTCCTAAAACGTAATTGTGATGTATTGATTAGATCTAGTGTCGCGAGACGTTACCATGAATCTATTTGATGCTATTATCTAAAGATGTTTGGGAGCTACCGGGTGGCTCGTCTGACTGAGCGAGGAGTCTGCACCGGGAGGCTCGTCTGACTGAGCGAGGAGTCTGCACCGGGAGGCTCGTCTGACTGAGCGAGGAGTCTGCACCGGGAGGCTCGTCTGACTGAGCGAGGAGTCTGCACCGGGAGGCTCGTCTGACTGAGCGAGGAGTCTGCACCGGGAGGCTCGTCTGACTGAGCGAGGAGTCTGCACCGGGAGGCTCGTCTGACTGAGCGAGGAGTCTGCACCGGGAGGCTCGTCTGACTGAGCGAGGAGTCTGCACCGGGAGGCTCGTCTGACTGAGCGAGGAGTCTGCACCGGGAGGCTCGTCTGACTGAGCGAGGAGTCTGCACCGGGAGGCTCGTCTGACTGAGCGAGGAGTCTGCACCGGGAGGCTCGTCTGACTGAGCGAGGAGTCTGCACCGGGAGGCTCGTCTGACTGAGCGAGGGAGTCTGCACCGGGAGGCTCGTCTGACTGAGCGAGGAGTCTGCACCGGGAGGCTCGTCTGACTGAGCGAGGAGTCTGCACCGGGAGGCTCGTCTGACTGAGCGAGGAGTCTGCACCGGGAGGCTCGTCTGACTGAGCGAGGAGTCTGCACCGGGAGGCTCGTCTGACTGAGCGAGGAGTCTGCACCGGGAGGCTCGTCTGACTGAGCGAGGGAGTCTGCACCGGGAGGCTCGTCTGACTGAGCGAGGAGTCTGCACCGGGAGGCTCGTCTGACTGAGCGAGGAGTCTGCACCGGGAGGCTCGTCTGACTGAGCGAGGAGTCTGCACCGGGAGGCTCGTCTGACTGAGCGAGGGAGTCTGCACCGGGAGGCTCGTCTGACTGAGCGAGGGAGTCTGCACCGGGAGGCTCGTCTGACTGAGCGAGGGAGTCTGCACCGGGAGGCTCGTCTGACTGAGCGAGGGAGTCTGTACCGGGAGGCTCGTCTGACTGAGCGAGGAGTCTGTACCGGGAGGCTCGTCTGACTGAGCGAGGGAGTCTGCACCGGGAGGCTCGTCTGACTGAGCGAGGGAGTCTGCACCGGGAGGCTCGTCTGACTGAGCGAGGAGTCTGCACCGGGAGGCTCGTCTGACTGAGCGAGGAGTCTGCACATGTAGAGCAATCCAGTGCAGACACACGTTGGGTTGTGTATGTGAGGGTGTGCGGTTGAAGTTTTGTTACATGTATGTTTTAGTTCAGCTCTCATTTTGATAGGAAGTGGAAAAGAGATAACATTTAAATTGCCATCTTGATGTTGAAGAAGTTACCAAGTAAAGGGTTTCAATTGGCTCACATCAATACATGTAGTTTAAGAAATAAAGTGTCTGAGATAGAGGAGATATTATATGTGGTATTCATCTGTTAGCAATATCTGAAAGTCACTTAGACGACGCGTGTAGTGACGCTGCTGTGCACATTGATGGATATAGCATGTTTAGAAAGGACAGGAAAGCAGATGGAGGGGGGGGCGGTATACATTCAAAGCAAACACCAGCGAAAGTGAGACGTGATCTCATGTCTGCTGATATTGAAGTACTTTGGTTGCACATGAATTGACCTCACTTGAAACCTTCGTTGGGAGGATGTTGCTACAGACCTCCAAACGCAAACTCCATTTATTTAGACCAATGATGTGGAATGTGAGGCAAAGTTTGTGATCTTCACAGAGAGATTTATTTTATCAGATTTAAACATTGACTGGAAGATGTTGCACTGCGCCTTAAAAACAAGCTGCAGACAATAGCTACGTGTCACTTGGTACGAGTGGCGACTGAACTACAGGGTGTGCAGAAAGGAAGACGGGTCAGACAGCGCAACCTGTATTGATCATATATTACTCGTTGCAGCCATGCATGTTCTCAGGTCCGTCAGCTCCAGCAGGGGTTCTGATCATACCGTGAGAAACACAAAGAAAGCTGGACCCAAAGTCACCGTGAGGAGATCAATGAAGGACTGAGTGAAGCGTCATGTATACAGGATGTTCAAAAGAGATGTTGGAAACATGTCGATCCAGACGATGCCCTCGATGTCTTTCATTAGTTATTCAAGCAGGTGATTGATAAACATGCTGCACTTAGAAAGCAGACTGTAAGGGACTTCAGAGCGCCCTGATTGGACGAGGAGTTAAGGGATCTAATGAGACAAAGAGACGATGCAACACATCAGCTCTCATCAAGTTATGAGTCAGGTGGGCAGATTATAGAAGGCTAAGGAATTATGTGACAGCATTAAATACAAAGAGAAACAGTTGTATTGTGGAAATAAAATGAAAGAGATAAAGGACGACGAAAACACGGTGGAGCTTAGTGAATGGCGTGACGGGCCGTAAGCCGACATCCACCTCAACAGATCTGGAGGTGGATTTTGGAAATTTTTGACAAAACCAGCACAAATTGCTTTTTTCATCTGAATGATCACTTTCTTGATAAAGTGAAACATTTGAGGAGAAATATGAATCAAACTATAAATGGTAACTCCACATTTCTAATAAAGGATTTCATTGTGAAAAATAAGAAGTGTACATTTAAAATAGAAAAAGTGACAATGACAGATGTTGAATGTCTGCTCGGTAAATGATAAACCACCGGGAGTGGATCATTTAGTGGATCATTTCTTAGATATGTTGCTAATGTTGTTGCAGAGCCTATCTGCCATATTATACATCTGAGTATTGATAAATGTATTTGCCCACAGGCATGGAAAATAGCAACAATTATTCCACTTGCAAAAAATCCAGCCGGACCATTTTCTGGTACAAATAGCCGTCCAATAAGTTTATTACCAGCGTTAGCAAAGATAATGGAGAGAATAATTTTCAATCAAATACAAAAACACTTTGAAGGTAACAAACTTAACACTGTATCAACGTGCTTACAGACCTGGCCATTCCACCTTAACACCGTGTATCAACATGCTTACAGACCTGGCCATTCCACCTTAACACCGTGTATCAACATGCTTACAGACCTGGCCATTCCACCTTAACACCGTGTATCAACATGCTTACAGACCTGGCCATTCCACCTTAACACCGTGTATCAACATGCTTACAGACCTGGCCATTCCACCTTAACACCGTGTATCAACATGCTTACAGACCTGGCCATTCCACCTTAACACCGTGTATCAACGTGCTTACAGACCTGGCCATTCCACCTTAACACCGTGTATCAACGTGCTTACAGACCTGGCCATTCCACCTTAACACCGTGTATCAACATGCTTACAGGCCTGGCCATTCCACCTTAACACCGTGTATCAACATGCTTACAGACCTGGCCATTCCACCTTAACACCGTGTATCAACATGCTTACAGACCTGGCCATTCCACCTTAACACCGTGTATCAACATGCTTACAGACCTGGCCATTCCACCTTAACACCGTGTATCAACATGCTTACAGACCTGGCCATTCCACCTTAAATCAACGTGCTTACAGACCTGGCCATTCCACCTTAACACCGTGTATCAACGTGCTTACAGACCTGGCCATTCCACCTTAACACCGTGTATCAACGTGCTTACAGACCTGGCCATTCCACCTTAACACCGTGTATCAACATGCTTACAGGCCTGGCCATTCCACCTTAACACCGTGTATCAACATGCTTACAGACCTGGCCATTCCACCTTAACACCGTGTATCAACGTGCTTACAGACCTGGCCATTCCACCTTAACACCGTGTATCAACATGCTTACAGACCTGGCCATTCCACCTTAACACCGTGTATCAACGTGCTTACAGACATGGCCATTCCACCTTAACACCGTGTATCAACGTGCTTACAGGCCTGGCCATTCCACCTTAACACCGTGTATCAACGTGCTTACAGACCTGGCCATTCCACCTTAACACCGTGTATCAACGTGCTTACAGACCTGGCCATTCCACCTTAACACCGTGTATCAACGTGCTTACAGACCTGGCCATTCCACCTTAAAACTGTGTATCAACGTGCTTACAGACCTGGCCATTCCACCTTAACACCGTGTATCAACGTGCTTACAGACCTGGCCATTCCACCTTAACACCGTGTATCAACGTGCTTACAGACCTGGCCATTCCACCTTAACACCGTGTATCAACGTGCTTACAGACCTGGCCATTCCACCTTAACACCGTGTATCAACGTGCTTACAGACCTGGCCATTCCACCTTAACACCGTGTATCAACGTGCTTACAGACCTGGCCATTCCACCTTAACACCGTGTATCAACTTGCTTACAGACCTGGCCATTCCACCTTAACACCGTGTATCAACGTGCTTACAGACCTGGCCATTCCACCTTAACACCGTGTATCAACGTGCTTACAGACCTGGCCATTCCACCTTAACACCGTGTATCAACGTGCTTACAGACCTGGCCATTCCACCTTAACACCGTGTATCAACGTGCTTACAGACCTGGCCATTCCACCTTAACACCGTGTATCAACATGCTTACAGACCTGGCCATTCCACCTTAACACCGTGTATCAACGTGCTTACAGACCTGGCCATTCCACCTTAACACCGTGTATCAACGTGCTTACAGACCTGGCCATTCCACCTTAACACCGTGTATCAACGTGCTTACAGACCTGGCCATTCCACCTTAAAACTGTGTATCAACGTGCTTACAGACCTGGCCATTCCACCTTAACACCGTGTATCAACGTGCTTACAGACCTGGCCATTCCACCTTAACACCGTGTATCAACGTGCTTACAGACCTGGCCATTCCACCTGCACCGCTTTAACACACCTGACAGATGACTGGAAGGGCGAACTAGAGAATAGGCAGCTAGTGGGTGCAGTACTACTCGATTTTAGTTCTGCTTTTGATGTCATCGACCATTCTTTGTTGTTGCACGAGCTGGAACAATATGCTTTTCATTTGGAAACGCTGAGGTGGTTAGAAAGTTACCGGACAAATCGAAGTCAAACTGTTTTTTTTAATGGAAGTCTCTCAAAGATGAAAACAGTCACTTGTGGAGTACCTCAGGGTAGTTGTTTGGGACCACTTTGTATGCAGATGACTCAACAATATATTATGCAGCATCAGCTACAAGAGAGTTGACAAGTGTTATGAATAAAGATCTACGACTGATATCAGAGTGGGTCATAAATAATATGCGGGGAAAACTAAATCGTTATTAATAGGATCAAATCACCAGTTAAAAGGTGAACTACCTTTAAACCATATTGAAATTGAACAGGTCAAGGAGACAACATGCTAGGTATAACCCTGGATCATAAATAACTTGATAATGTTGTATGTCAAATGGGAAGGGGTGTGGCACTTGTAAAAAGAATTGTAAAGTATTTGCCCATGGATGTGAGTAGTAGGGTTGCCAGAAACTGACCATGATCAAAATCGATTATTCGGCAGCCCTGGCGAATAATAATCGATTATTCGACCGATCCCCCCCCCCCCCCCCCGCGGGGGGTCTTTACTGGAACATGTTTAACAAACAACAAACATGCATGTCATCACCTCGACGTGGCCTTGAAGTGAAGTTGGTAATGGCCGGCTGTGCTGCGTCTTTCTCTGTAACCTCTCTGGCGTGCTTCCACTCAAATGCCAACGCATTGTTGAGGTTGAGCTGTGATAGACCAACGTCTTTTCGCAGAGCTTGCATTTAACTTCCTTTGGACTTGTAAGTTCGAAGTAGTTCCACGAGGAGGAACTCTTTTTACCTGCCGCTTTGTTCATCTTTAGTCGCACGTGTGAGGGAGAGGGGGGGCGGGGTCGGTGTGTAGCTGCTGCAGCAGCAGTCTGCTCTGCGCAGGCTTCCTCCAAGTTTACAGTAAAACAAACTGGTGGTGTGACCACTGACACACCATATTTATATATATTTTGGTTGAAACTAAGCCAGAAAAAAATAAATAAATATAAATAAAATCGATTTTTAAAAATAATATTCGATTATGGAGACTGTAGCGAATATTCGAATAATCGCTGGCATCCCTAGTCAGTATACAGGTTCTGGATGCTTTGGTTCTGTCGCAGCTTGAGTATTGTTTGGTTATATGGTCGAGTGCTGCTGAAAAAGATTTAAACAAACTACGAGTAGCACAGCATAAGGCAGCACGATGTGCTCTCAGAGCTCCTGCAGAACAGAGCCACTGGGATGCTGGAGACGCTGACATCGTTAACTGTCAGACAGAGGTCAACTTATACTTTATTACATGTTGTCAGAAATATGACAGCGACTCACTCAGCAGATATATTATCACAAAGGTTTATAGCGCAGTATGCTCAACATAACTATCAAACACGACACACGATAGAAGGAAGGTTTGCATTTCACACATCTAAATCAGACGTGGGACAGAGAGCAGCCAGAGCGTGATCAGCTGGACTCTGCACCGGTCCACATCACTCAGGAGCATTCTCAAGGACATTTCAAAAGGTTGCTAACAAATTATTTAAGTATATCAAAGTACAACTGAGCCTGTGGCTATGTATGCATATGTTATGTACACTTCTCTGTATTTACTTTGTTTGGCCTCAGGATGGCGCTAACTGGGTGACCATTAGTTTCACTTCATTTCACTGTAAATGGCATGAAATGATGAGCTGTTTTGTTTTAATTTTGTTGTATGTTTTGAGTGCGTGAGGACCCCAGGAAGAACAGCCAATGCTCATGCTAGAGCTAATGGGGATCCTAATAAAGACATAAAGTGCTGCCTGACTTTATAAAGTGTGTTTATAGGCACTACTGCTTGCAGGCAGGCTGACAGTCGACCCGTGTTCAGGGGAGGTGGCTTTAGTTTCCTGCACGCCTCGACGTGAGAGAGACGTAAGCGACGCCACCTCTTAGCTCCAAAGCTCTTGCCTCTAGACCGACAATTTTTTGGAGCTGGAAGTGAACCCGATTCCGGAGCTAAGAGCCGGCGCCGCTGCGGTGTGAACAGGAAAAACCGGTACTTTTCAGCTCCAGCTCCGAGCGAGCTGAAAACGCGTTGGTGTGAAAGGGGCACCTGAGGGTTCTCCATGTTCCCTTAAACTGTGGGCTTTCTCTGGAAGTGTTTCCTTGTACGATGTGAGGGTCTAAGGACAGAGGGTCTAAGGACAGAGGGTCTGAGGACAGAGGGTCTGAGGACAGAGGGTCTGAGGACAGAGGGTCTAAGGACAGAGGGTCTAAGGACAGAGGGTCTGAGGACAGAGGGTCTGAGGACAGAGGGACTGAGGACAGAGGGTCTGAGGACAGAGGGACTGAGGACAGAGGGTCTAAGGACAGAGGGACTGAGGACAGAGGGTCTGAGGACAGAGGGTCTGAGGACAGAGGGACTGAGGACAGAGGGTCTAAGGACAGAGGGTCTGAGGACAGAGGGTCTGAGGACAGAGGGTCTGAGGACAGAGGGTCTGAGGACAGAGGGACTGAGGACAGAGGGTCTGAGGACAGAGGGACTGAGGACAGAGGGTCTGAGGACAGAGGGTCTGAGGACAGAGGGTCTGAGGACAGAGGGATCTGAGGACAGAGGGTCTGAGGACAGAGGGTCTGAGGACAGAGGGTCTGAGGACAGAGGGTCTGAGGACAGAGGGTCTGAGGACAGAGGGACTGAGGACAGAGGGTCTAAGGACAGAGGGTCTAAGGACAGAGGGACTGAGGACAGAGGGTATAAGGACAGAGTGTCTAAGGACAGAGGGTCTGAGGACAGAGGGTCTAAGGACAGAGGATCCGAGGACAGAGGGTCTAAGGACAGAGGGTCTAAGGACAGAGGGTCTGAGGACAGAGGGTCTGAGGACAGAGGGTCTGAGGACAGAGGGTCTGAGGACAGAGGGTCTGAGGACAGAGGGTCTGAGGACAGAGGGTCTAAGGACAGAGGGATCTAAGGACAGAGGGTCTGAGGACAGAGGGTCTGAGGACAGAGGGTCTGAGGACAGAGGGTCTGAGGACAGAGGGTCTGAGGACAGAGGGTCTGAGGACAGAGGGTCTGAGGACAGAGGGTCTAAGGACAGAGGGTCTGAGGACAGAGGGTCTGAGGACAGAGGGTCTGAGCTGTTGTATTTGCTGAAACGTGTCTCTACTGTAGGCTTTATTTTATGTGCAGCTCTTTGGCTCCACCACACATCCTTTATAAATGTGCTGTATAAATAAAACCTGATTTGATTTGAGTGTTAGTCTCATTGTTTCTGACAGCAACGTTTCTGATTGGCCCGTGGGTTTAAAGCCCGCCCACATTTTAGTAATGTGGTCATGACGCAGCAAATCTGGATCAGCTCCGTTGTTCCCCGTTTTTAGAGATGAGGGTACGGGGGAGAAGAGAGAGGGGTTTCTGACACTTTGAGAGTCTCCTGACACACAGGGACACACCGGGACACACGGGGACACACAGGGACACACCGGGGACACACCGGGGGACACACAGGGACACACCGGGACACACAGGGACACACCGGGGACACACGGGGGACACACCGGGGAGACATGGTGATGTAGAGGAGACATCATTTTGAGAGTCTCCTGACACACCGGGGACACACGGGGGAGACATGGTGATGTAGAGGAGACATCATTTTGAGAGTCTCCTGACACACCGGGGACACACGGGGAGACACCGGGGAGACATGGTGATGTAGAGGAGACATCATTTTGAGAGTCTCCTGACACACCGGGGGGACACCGGGAACACACCGGGGAGACATCACTTTGAGAGTCTCCTGACACACCGGGGGGACACCGGGGACACACCGGGGAGACATCACTTTGAGAGTCTCCTGACACACCGGGGGGACACCGGGGACACACCGGGGAGACATCACTTTGAGAGTCTCCTGACACACCGGGGGGACACCGGGGACACACCGGGGACACACCGGGGGGACACGGTGATACCGGGGACCAGAGATGGGGTCGTTACTAAAAAAAGTAATATATTGCACGCCTTCGTTACTCTCTCCATAAAGCCGTGACTTTACTCGCCGGCCGCCCGCCCTGCAGGCAGACCACGCAGACTGCGGCGCACCTACAGTGTAAGGCGCCACAGGTCTGCCTCTGCGAGACTCCACTTGCCCCCCCATTACTATTGCATTCAGGAAGACATAACACGAGTCTTCCGTATGCTCTAAAATAGGCTAGGCTAGCAGACAAGCTAACAGTCTGTGAAACGACAAGACACTCATTCATGAAACCAGTTCAAGACGCATTGTTCTCATCATTCTCTACGAGCGCGGTGACGGTATCTAACTACTTATCTAGTATTCCATAACTTAGTAACAGAGATGGTCAAACTAAAGTGGAGACATGGCAGAATTCCTACACTGAAGCGGGACATTGAACTGTTCACCGTGAGAGGGCGATCAGGAGAAGAGAGCGGCGCGCTGAGGGAGTTCACCGATGAGGAGACTCGTGTTTATGCAGCACTGCCCGTGGAGCCGTGTCTCGCAGGTCGCGCAGATGACGAAGGCCGACATGGATATAACCCGGAGACGGAAACCCCTCTCGTCTGGCAGTGAGATTATTTTAGAAAGTAACGAAGTAACGCGTGTCGGGGCGATGTTAGTAACTGTAGTGTGATTACTGAATTATAAAAGTAACGAGTAACTACTCCGTTACCGACACAAGTAATATTATTACAGTAACGCGTTACACCCAACTCTGCCGGGGACACGCAGGGGACACATGGGGACACACCGGGGACACATGGTGACACACCAGGGACACGCAGAGGACACACCGGGGACACGCAGAGGACACACCGGGGACACATGGTGACTAGGGCTGTAGCGATACCCTAATCTCACGATTCGATACACGATATTCAGCCAACGATACGATTCGATACACTTATATCATTTTCTGAAAGACTTTAAAGGGCCAGTGGGATCTGGTGACATCTTGTGAGTGTTCCAGTGACTTGGGTTGAATTCATTCAACTGAAAGCATCCATTATACAATATATGGCTCTGACAGAGCGTCTGCAGCTCGCTGGACAAAATGAATCAAAAGGTGTGGTGAGAAAATAGTTTCATTTATTGACACAGTGCAAACTGCAGCTGTAAAGTGCAGCATCACCATGGAGAATGGAAAGGTGCAGCAGGTGGGGAACACGGGGACTTGAACGGGACTTGTTAGAAATTAAAATCAATGTTTTGATGGCATGAAGTACCTTGAACATACCGTCAGTTTAAATGCTGTTTTATACTGAAAAACCAGAACTTCTTGTGCACAACCAGTTGTTGAGCTTTTATTCTGAAAATCCTTCATCTCCGGTTAGCATTTAGCATGTGGCTAATATACCATTTCCTATAGAGGTGCATTTAGTAGCGATATGACACGGAGTGCTGCGCACCGACACCTACTGATTTCAACACTACAGCTAGAGACGAGAGATATTATTATTGCTGAATATTAAATGAAGGTACAGTTTATTTGAATACACCGGGGACACATGGGGACATGCAGAGGACACACATTGGTGACACACCGGGGACACGCAGAGGACACACCGGGGACACATGGGGACACGCAGGGGACACACATTGGTGACACACCGGGGACACATGGTGACACACAGGGGACACACATTGGTGACACGCAGGGGACACACCGGGGACACGCAGAGGACACACCGGACACACATGGTGACACGCAGGGGACACACCGGAGACACGCAGAGGACACACCGGACACGCCGGGGACACATGGTGACACGCAGGGGACACACCGGAGACACGCAGAGGACACACCGGACACGCCGGGGACACATGGTGACACGCAGAGGACACACCGGAGACACATCGGTGACACATGGTGACACGCAGGGGACACATGGTGACACGCAGGGGACACATGGTGACACGCAGGGGACACATGGTGACACGCAGGGGACACACCGGGGACACGCAGGGGACACACCGGGGACACGCAGGGGACACACCGGGGACACACCGGGGACACGCAGGGGACACACCGGGGACACATGGTGACACACCGGGGACACGCAGGTGACACACCGGGGACACATGGTGATACACCGGGGACACGCAGGGGACACATGGTGACACACCGGGGACATTTTCACACTGCGGTCTGCTTCCAGTGTTTACTGTCATTTCAGATGTTAGTTGTAAAATGATATTTATATTAAAAGGTACAAGTATTTATATTTGAATATCTGTATTCATGTGTTCTCTGTTAGTTTGAAGGCGAGTGAGTGTTCCTGCAGATGGACATTAGCTTAGCATCTTAGCATGTGGACGTTAGCTTAGCATCTTAGCATGTGGACGTTAGCTTAGCATCTTAGCATGTGGACGTTAGCTTAGCATCTTAGCATGTGGACGTTAGCTTAGCATCTTAGCATGTGGACGTTAGCTTAGCATCTCTCTCCTGAGAGATCAAGGCAGAGTCCCAGAGAGCTCCTTCACGAGTATTCAGAACCAGGGGACAAAGACAGAGTCCTGTGTCTCTGATCCTGGTTACGATATATCAACCTGACGTAAACAACAACCTGACGTAAACAAGATGTCTGCTGATGTAAACAACATCCTGACGTAAACAACATCCTGACGTAAACAACAACCTGACGTAAACAAGATGTCTGCTGACGTAAACAACAACCTGACGTAAACATAAACAACAACCTGACGTAAACAACAACCTGACGTAAACAACAACCTGACATCACACTGTGATGTCACACTGTGCATGCACACTGTGACATCACAGTGTGCATGCTAGTAACGATGGTATTTCAAACTGTCGTCCTGCAGATCTCTTGCAGATCCAAAGGCCCCGTCATCAGAGGCTCAGCAGGGGGTCCGGACTGCCCCTGCAGAGAGCTGAGGTGCATTGACCTATAGGTTAAGCAGGGATTCTCAAGTGGGGGTACTGCAGGGGGTACGTTGGGGTACTGCA
>NW_027262472.1:0-27500 GCF_902827115.2 Pseudochaenichthys georgianus
CCGGCCGGGGACTCCGGGCGGCAGTATACGCCGTGAAGTGGGTTGCGGCCTGCCAGTAAACCCAAAGCAGAAGAAGAAGAAGTGACGTCAGCGGCTTCATTTGCCTAATCCTCCCCCAGGGACTTTTTCTGGTGTGAACGTGATCTGTCCTTAGTTCATGAGAACTAGAAGAGTTCGCATGAACTAAGTTCGCATGAACCTTTGTGGGAAAAGTACTGCGGTGTGAACGCGGCTAATAAACCTGATCCTTAACATAAAATACAACACAGACCACGTGGAGCCCCCAAAGGCACAAACACAAGAACACGTCACACACACCTCGAGGAGAAACAGAAGCCAATGTGAGAAGACGGGTCTTCTGTCGTTCTTCTCACTCTTAAGGGTTTGGGCTATCAGCACGATGTGACGTGACGATAATCACGACATGCGCGATAGTCCCATCGCAGGACGTGCGATACTAAGTAGGCAAACTAACTCAAACACGTCATGTTACAATTATTTTGCTGCTTGCTACAAAAGGACCGATCACAATCAAATCTCAAAGCAGACGGACCCGGAGATTAAAGGTCAAAACCGGAGTTCCCGTTAGCCGGTAATTACCGGACTACGACCGGTAAAATATGCTGAAGACCGGCAAATCTAAATCTCTCCGGTCAAAATAATTTCCGCTTAGCGCAATACCACATGTTGCGCAACTTATGAGACAGACAAGAATAGTCAACTCTAATGTCTAACACTTCATGTGGAGAAAGATGTCCTGCATGGGTTGATTGTGCGTTGAAAGTACAGGTATTTGAGTTCAACATGAGAGAAGTAGAAAGTACAGGTATTTGAGTTCAACATGTGAGAAGTAGAAAGTACAGGTATTTGAGTTCAACATGTGAGAAGTAGAAAGTACAGGTATTTGAGTTCAACATGTGAGAAGTAGAAAGTACAGGTATTTGAGTTCAACATGTGAGAAGTAGAAAGTACAGGTATTTGAGTTCAACATGAGAGAAGTAGAAAGTACAGGTATTTGAGTTCAACATGATGAGAAGTAGAAAGTACAGGTATTTGAGTTCAACATGAGAGAAGTAGAAAGTACAGGTATTTGAGTTCAACATGTAAGAAGTAGAAAGTACAGGTATTTCAGTTCAACATGTAAGAAGTAGAAAGTACAGGTATTTGAGTTCAACATGAGAGAAGTAGAAAGTACAGGTATTTGAGTTCAACATGTAAGAAGTAGAAAGTACAGGTATTTGAGTTCAACATGTAAGAAGTAGAAAGTACAGGTATTTGAGTTCAACATGTAAGAAGTAGAAAGTACAGGTATTTGAGTTCAACATGAGAGAAGTAGAAAGTACAGGTATTTGATGTTCAACATGTAAGAAGTAGAAAGTACAGGTATTTGAGTTCAACATGAGAGAAGTAGAAAGTACAGGTATTTGAGTTCAACATGTAAGAAGTAGAAAGTACAGGTATTTGGGTTCAACATGTGAGAAGTAGAAAGTACAGGTATTTGGGTTCAACATGTGAGAAGTAGAAAGTACAGGTATTTGAGTTCAACATGTAAGAAGTAGAAAGTACAGGTATTTGGGTTCAACATGTAAGAAGTAGAAAGTACAGGTATTTGAGTTCAACATGTAGGAAGTAGAAAGTACAGGTATTTGGGTTCAACATTGTAAGAAGTAGAAAGTACAGGTATTTGAGTTCAACATGTGAGAAGTAGAAAGTACAGGTATTTGGGTTCAACATGTAAGAAGTAGAAAGTACAGGTATTTGTGTTCAACATGTGAGAAGTAGAAAGTACAGGTATTTGAGTTCAACATGAGAGAAGTAGAAAGTACAGGTATTTGAGTTCAACATGTAGAGAAGTAGAAAGTACAGGTATTTGAGTTCAACATGAGAGAAGTAGAAAGAACAGGTATTTGAGTTCAACATGTAAGAAGTAGAAAGTACAGGTATTTGGGTTCAACATGTAAGAAGTAGAAAGTACAGGTATTTGAGTTCAACATGAGAGAAGTAGAAAGTACAGGTATTTGGGTTCAACATGTAAGAAGTAGAAAGTACAGGTATTTGAGTTCAACATGTGAGAAGTAGAAAGTACAGGTATTTGGGTTCAACATGTAAGAAGTAGAAAGTACAGGTATTTGAGTTCAACATGAGAGAAGTAGAAAGAACAGGTATTTGAGTTCAACATGTAAGAAGTAGAAAGTACAGGTATTTGGGTTCAACTTGTAAGAAGTAGAAAGTACAGGTATTTGAGTTCAACATGTAAGAAGTAGAAAGTACAGGTATTTGAGTTCAACATGAGAGAAGTAGAAAGTACAGGTATTTGAGTTCAACATGAGAGAAGTAGAAAGTACAGGTATTTGAGTTCAACATGAGAGAAGTAGAAAGTACAGGTATTTGAGTTCAAAATGTAAGAAGTCAAAGTAAAAAGTCGTCAGAAAAATAAGTAGTGGAGTAAAGTACTGATACCCGAAAAATGTACTTAAGTACAGCAATGAAGTATTTGTACTCCACTACTTCCCACCTCTGGTATTCTGTCAGAAAGAGTTAAGTGTGTGTGTGTGTGTGTGTGTGTGTGTGTGTGTGTGTGTGTGTGTGTGTGTGTGTGTGTGTGTGTGTGTGTGTGTGTGTGTGTGTGTGTGTGTGTGTTAGGCAGGGGTCTCAGGGTGCATTACCCCAGCCAGACTGCAGCGCCCTCTAGAGGATTCCCAGACTTCCTGCTGCGAGCTCCAGCTGCCTCGGCGGCTGAGCCGGGCTCCGGCAGCACCACGGAGATCAGCGAGTCTGAGGAGGAGGAGGAGGAGGTGGAGTGGGGGGGGGAGGAGGGAGCTGCTCTGGAGCCCGTCGACCCCCCGGCGGTGCCTGCTAGCCCTCGTCTTAACGCCCGGCACACACAGCCCCCGGAAGCCGCTCCCAGCCGTGAGTCTCGCGGTTTGTTTTCATTCACGAGTCTGAGTCGAAGCGTCCCGTCTGATTCCCCTCTCTCCCCGTCTGTGTTCAGATTCCAGTTCGGCTGCAGGCGCTGAGAGGACGCCTCAAAGCTCACAGGTCAGAACGGCTTCACACGATAGATACAACAGCATGGCAGTATCTTAGTAATATGATGATTCAGAGACAAGTATATCGTATAATATTCCGTTTTTTTGCATGTTGTGTGACATACGTACTAATGTGTGTGTGCACTTTGTCGTTCTCTTGTATCCTTTCTCCTCCTCTACTCCTATCTACTCGTCTTCCATCCTGTCTTTATGACTGATGCTGTTGATGTGATTTAGAAAGGTTTCTGTTATCGTCTGGCCAGCAGCTGGAAACTGAAGGATGTACGGTTTGTTGTGACAGCTGATCGATGGGGACCGTGCACGACACGATGAACACATGCACTCAACCTTATCAGTGAAGCTGACTCTCTCGTCTCCTCCTCCTCCAGCCGCTCCTCGCTCCCCCGGCTCCCGCCCCCTCGTCTTCTCCGGGAGACGAAGGCGAAGGCGACGTCTGCTCCATCTGCTTCGAGCCGTGGACGACGGCAGGCGAGCACCGACTCTCCGCCCTGCGCTGCGGGCACCTGTTCGGGTTCACCTGCATCACACGCTGGCTCAAAGCTCAGGGGTCCGCCGCCAAATGTCCACAGGTGAGAGAGAGAGAGGGAGGGGGGGGAGAGAGAGAGGGAGAGAGAGAGGGGGGGAGAGAGAGAGAGAGAGAGAGAGAGGGGGGGGAGAGAGAGAGGGGGGAGGGAGGGGGGGGGAGGGAGAGAGAGAGAGGGGGGGGAGAGAGGGCTCAGGGCTGTTATCGCCATGCGTTCAGAGCTACAGTGGAGATATGATACAGAAGTGATTACAGATGGAATAGAAATAGTGCGAGGAGAGTCTATTCACCAGTCAATGTGATGACTTAGTAAATCAGGTTTATCACCAGGCGGGTCGACGCGTACGAGGAATTAGACTTGATGTCGTGGTGCAGACATAAAAGCGAGACAAACATTAAGAACACAGATAGAGAAAGATAAGAAAACTGTAATAACATTAAAACATATTGAAAATAATAACAAATAGTCGTTTTACATGGAAATAGAATGGAATCGAATTCGGCAGTAAACAAAACAAAGACATTGTTTACGTTGTTCGTCCCTCAGCTGAACGTTAACTAAGAAGCATGCTTAGAAAATATATCTATCTATATATATAATAATCCTTTTCATTCATGTTGCTCTGTTTGAGGAGCCTGGGACTTCAGTTTTTAATTGATATATCTACACTGTAGCTGATGTCAGGGTTTCCCACACATAGACTATACCTGGGCGACCGTTAAGATACCTGGGCGGGCGCCCAGGTATCTTAACGGTCGCCCAGGTATATTTCACGACCCATTTAGGTTTTTTTGTTTTTTTTTATATTCGTCCGTGACCACGACGCCATCTGCGATCGATTAACTTGTGGACAATGATCCCTCGCTCCCTTGCACTGATCTCGCCTCCTTCTGGTCACCAGTTATGTAAACACATATTAAGGTGAAAAAAGGTAAGATACACTTTTAAAACTTGTTGAGAGAAAACTAGTCTTTGCAGGGGGAGAGGAGGGAGAGGAGGGAGACAGGAGAGGCTGATTCAGGAGCACAGACACACTCAACTATAAATGAACCAAAAATAAATTAATAAACAAGTTTCAGTGTTTTTTTCATATTGGAAATGGTATGTTATTGGTTATGGCCATGATGTTATGATTATTGAAATGTATACAGTTCTGTTTAATATAGGTGTTTCCATAGATCTAGTCTCTATATTTTCCTCTCAAAATGCACCAGATTGATGCATTTAACTCCAACATAAAAAATAAAATCTTACCGGGGGGGCATGCCCCTGGACCCCATAGAGGATTTGAGGTCGACCCCCACTAAAAATCACATGGATAGGTTCCTAAATACATTTTTAAATACATGTATTTGTTTAAATAGTAACCCATTTCCATATGTTCATGTGTGGGTAGTAGATTTAAACTATAGGGCTATCATTATGGGCCCTGCCTGTACCTGTTCGCTCTGCCATCGCGTGAAGGGATGCTAACAAGCCCCACCCCCCACCACTACCGCTATTTCAGATGTGTGGGAAACACTGGCAGTTAATGGACCAGCACCAGAGGTGTTCCCATACACACAGGTGTTGGAGCTGTTCTTCATGAAATCCCAGAAGGATGAAGTGCTCTGACAAACAGTGCCATCTTTGCGCAAAATGATTATACAGGAATGAAAAGTCAATAAATAAACATGTTGTTAAAACTTCTTTTTTTTGAGTATGTTGCTTTGGATAAAAGCGTCTAACAAATGACTTGTGATGTGACGTAGTAGTAATAATAATAATAACAGGTGACTTGTGATGATGATGATGATGATCTGTCGTTTGTCCGTAGTGCAACAAGAAGGCGAAGCGGTCGGACATCGTTCTGCTGTACGCGCCCAAACTGAGAGCGCTGGACAACTCTGAGCAGGAGATCTTAAAGAAGTGAGTGGAGTCTTCGCTTAAACTGACGTCGCCATCTTAGGGTAGGGATACCGTGAGCAGAGGTTACCACATGGCGTAGGAACACACACACACACACACACACACCGTGACACGTCTATTGCGCATGTCCATTTTATCACGGCAATACAGGAAGTGACTTTTAAGAGTATAGAATAAACAGGTTCTAATAACTCGACACATCCAATCTGATATGTAATGTTCCGTTCCTCACACGCGTGTATATTTAATATCCTGCTTATGTTCTGTCTCTGTCCATTTCTAATTCAACATGTCTTCTCCTTTTTTAAACGTTTATTTCTTGTCTTTTAATCTTATTGAGCGAAGCCATGTGTTCTGACGGCGCTGCGACACAACTTGTGATCAGTAAAGCACTTCCTCTCTCCAGGGGGTCCGCGGGGTCTTAACGAGTGTTAAAGGGCGTTTCCAAGGGTTACACTTTGTATCTTGTCTTCAGTAAGTGTATAAAGGGTCCAGAGGTCGTGTTCTGCCGTCTGCCTGAGTGTAGTCGTGGCGTAGGTGTGTCGTGTGAGTCTGTGCAGTTTCGCACGCTCACTGCTTGATAGCGCGCGACGGTCCGTTTACGCCGGTTGCTAGGCAACATCGTTATGGGGAAATGCAAGTCTGCGTCCAAATGGTTGGAAGATAAGGAGGAAGGACAATCAATACTGTGTATAGTCAGTGTGAGGTGAAGTGTGTCGCCATGGTAACCGGTTAGAACTCCAAGTGGCATATACCCGGATCTTATAACTGTGTATGTGTGTGTGTGTGTGTGTGTGTGTGTGTGTGTGTGTGTGTGCGCGCAGGTCTCTGGAGCAGGAGCAGGGTCTGAGGAGGAAGGCTGAACTGGAGTCAGCGCAGTACAAACTGAAGCTGCAGGTCGTGACCAACAAATACGGACAAGCCCAACAAGAGCTGCAGGTACCGGTTCATTTTCAATCTACCATCAGTCATCCATCATTCAGTATCTACTTTTTAATACCGTGAGAAGCGATTTATTCCTTTCATATTGGATTTATATCAAATACATAACTGATTACTGAATAACTGGCAGGTTTCTCACTATTTAAATGTCCTGCGCTTTACCCCTCGTCACTTCCTGTTTTAACGGATGGATGCAAAGTGAACTAAGAAAACCTGGAACAGACTTTTGGGGATTGTAGATTTTTTTTAAACTATTTTTCATTAACTATATAGATCGCATACACGCCTTCTCTCTCGTGCGACTCACTGATCATTTGAGCCGTTTAATGTATATATTTCTTTCTGCATTTAAAAACACCTGTATACTGTTATGTGTGAATTTACCTGAAATATTGGACTGGTTGAGAGGGGTCTTCAGAGGGGCGTGTCTTCATAGGGGGCGTGTCTGCATAGGGGCGTGTCTTCAGAGGGGCGTGTCTTCGGAGGGGCGTGTCTACATAGGGGCGTGTCTTCATAGGGGCGTGTCTTCATGGGGGCGTGTCTTCAGAGGGGCGTGTCTTCAGAGGGGCATGTCTTCATAGGGGCGTGTCTACACAGGTCGTGTCTTCATAGGGGCGTGTCCACATAGGGCGTGTCTTCATAGGGGCGTGTCTTCAGATGGGCGTGTCTTTTCACAGGGCGTGTCTTCAGATGGGGCGTGTCTTCATAGGGGCGTGTCTACATAGGGGCTTAGAACAAAACATAAATGATATTATATTCATATATGATTGTTTGAATTTTAATGTTAAAATATTTGTTCCTATCGTATTGTTTTTAGGGACTTCATTTTATTTATGTTATTTTACAGCTTTTAATAAAAAATAATAATAATTGAATTCTTTGTCGTCAACATTTCCATGAAATAATTATACAAATAATATTTTTCAAACTAAAGATTATATACGATTCAGTCTAAATGATTTTATATCTTTTTTAAATACTTCAAGACGCTTTTAATTATTATATTTAGCTATTTATCCCTATTTTTGGGGGAATTGTATTTTTTTCACATACACACCTTCTCTCCCGTGCGACTCACTGATCATTTGAACAGTTGAATATATATATATTTTTCTGCTTTTAAAAAGACATGTTTTGTTCAAATCTCTGAAGTTAACATGAAAGATATTGAGCTGGTGCTTAATGTTTTACTTAATGTCTCATAACTACTTGTACGTCCATGTGTCCTCCCCGTGTTCTCCACATGCTGATAGCTTAGCTTGTTCTGAAAACAAACATGGAAACATGGGTTCATGTTTTAATAGCATTTCTACAGAAACCGCCCAGGCGAGGCAAACATGACGGGCTCAGCCCCCAGAGAGCGAAGCAACCTTTTGTCAAACCCTTAGGCAAGGCACGTTTATTTATATAGCACTTTTACAGAAAATGGAAGACATTAAGAAAGTGGCATTTAAAATCAGTCATTAAAAAGAAAAGCTAATAAAATAAACATTAAAAGAAAAAATACATGGATAAAAGTTACAGTGCAGTTTAAGATATGACTAGTTCAATTAAACACTAAAACCCTGACAACATGGGTCGGCCCCCCCACCGGCCCGGGCCAGAGGTGTCTGTTGTAATGACTATGCCGCCAGCAAAGGTGGCCGTTGGTGGTCTGCCAGCAAAGGGGCCATTGGTGGTCCGCCAGCAAAGGGGCCGTTGGTGGTCCGCCAGCAAAGGGGCCGTTGGTGGTCCGCCAGCAAAGGGGCCGTTGGTGGTCCGCCAGCAAAGGGGCCGTTGGTGGTCCGCCAGCAAAGGGGCCGTTGGTGGTCCGCCAGCAAAGGGGCCGTTGGTGGTCCGCCAGCAAAGGGGCCGTTGGTGGTCCGCCAGCAAAGGGGCCGTTGGTGGTCCGCCAGCAAAGGGGCCGTTGGTGGTCCGCCAGCAAAGGGGCCGTTGGTGGTTCGCCAGCAAAGGGGCCGTTGGTGGTCCGCCAGCAAAGGGGCCGTTGGTGGTCCGCCAGCAAAGGGGCCGTTGGTGGTCCGCCAGCAAAGGGGCCGTTGGTGGTCCGCCAGCAAAGGGGCCGTTGGTGGTCCGCCAGCAAAGGGGCCGTTGGTGGTCCGCCAGCAAAGGGGCCGTTGGTGGTCCGCCAGCAAAGGGGCCGTTGGTGGTCCGCCAGCAAAGGGGCCGTTGGTGGTCCGCCAGCAAAGGGGCCGTTGGTGGTCCGCCAGCAAAGGGGCCGTTGGTGGTCCGCCAGCAAAGGGGCCGTTGGTGGTCCGCCAGCAAAGGGGCCGTTGGTGGTTCGCCAGCAAAGGGGCCGTTGGTGGTCCGCCAGCAAAGGGGCCGTTGGTGGTCCGCCAGCAAAGGGGCCGTTGGTGGTCCGCCAGCAAAGGGGCCGTTGGTGGTCCGCCAGCAAAGGGGCCGTTGGTGGTCCGCCAGCAAAGGGGCCGTTGGTGGTCCGCCAGCAAAGGGGCCGTTGGTGGTCCGCCAGCAAAGGGGCCGTTGGTGGTCCGCCAGCAAAGGGGCCGTTGGTGGTCCGCCAGCAAAGGGGCCGTTGGTGGTCCGCCAGCAAAGGGGCCGTTGGTGGTCCGCCAGCAAAGGGGCCGTTGGTGGTCCGCCAGCAAAGGGGCCGTTGGTGGTCCGCCAGCAAAGGGGCCGTTGGTGGTCCGCCAGCAAAGGGGCCGTTGGTGGTCCGCCAGCAAAGGGGCCGTTGGTGGTCCGCCAGCAAAGGGGCCGTTGGTGGTCCGCCAGCAAAGGGGCCGTTGGTGGTCCGCCAGCAAAGGGGCCGTTGGTGGTCCGCCAGCAAAGGGGCCATTGGTGGTCCGCCAGCAAAGGGGCCGTTGGTGGTCCGCCAGCAAAGGGGCCATTGGTGGTCCGCCAGCAAAGGGGCCGTTGGTGGTCCGCCAGCAAAGGGGCCATTGGTGGTCCGCCAGCAATAATATTTGGCCCGAAAAACTATTGTGAGAATAAAAATAAAAGATTATTTTGAGATTTTTTTTTTTTTTTTACAATATCCGACCGACTGTCGCACAAATAGGCGATACTGTCCCAATAGAGAATCTACCTACACCTGAAGAATGCTTATTGGGCTTTGTCCATGTTGAGAGTGAGTGACGCTCACTGACGCTGACAGTGGGTCACTAAGCAGGTGGACAGCGCGTGGTGCTGAAATGGCCAACGTGCGGTTTGAACAAAATAACACCAGCTCATTCAAACGTAATGTTTACTTGTACGTGAACGGTAACAAAGTTCAGTTAAAACATTGACAACAAAATCGGAGAAGCCGCTCGATCGTGGAGGCGAGGGGTGGCGGTGCTTGAGCTGCCCCCCCAGATGCCAGCTTTGTTTTGAAAGAAAAGTTTTGTCCCCCCGTTGACAGTTCACTACAACTGTTTATAACCCTTCCAACCTGTCCTCTCTGTCTGTGCAGGAACTCAGGGCTATGATGGCTGGTCGAGTCCCAGTTTACTCTTCCTCCTCCTCTTCCTCCTCCTCGCTCCTCCTCGGCCTCTCTCAGAGCTCCAGGTCGGCGCAGTATGTTTTCTCCAAAGCGATTCTGGTGTCTATTGCCGGAGGATCCAGAGTTCTGTCGTACTGCGAGCCTCTGAGCTGCCTGCTGGCCTCGCAGCCCTCCCCCCACTCCACTCTGGTGCCAGGTGAGGGAACCCACTTCCTGCTTTGAAACCACAACAAAACAGCCGAAAGGTTAATTGGAAGCTTAAAGAGGCCCGATGGTTCTCCTGTACTTCTAAAGCGCTTTGAGCTCCAGGAAAAGCATATTTTTGTATGAGTCGATGCATTGTTTTTCCTACTTGTTAATCAGTGACATGAGGCTTTTTCCTCCTCTCACCTGTCTCCTCTTCCTCAGGCTGTGGGGTGAAGAAGGTGAGCGTGGTGAACATGAAGGCCAGTCAGTACGTTCCCATCCACAGCAAACAGATCCGAGGTCTGTCCTTCAACAGACAGAACGACAGCTTGCTGCTTTCTGCGGCTCTGGACAACACCATCAAACTGACCAGGTACACACTCAAGCTAATGTTGGGCTATAAAGGAACTACAGCACGGTCACATGACTTCACGTCACCACCGCTAAGCTAAAGGTGGCTAATGTTGGGCTATAAAGGAACTACAGCACGGTCACATGACTTCACGTCACCACCGCTAAGCTAAAGGCGGCTAATGTTGGGCTATAAAGGAACTCCAGCACGGTCACATGACTTCACGTCACCACCGCTAAGCTAAAGGCGGCTAATGTTGGGCTATAAAGGAACTCCAGCACGGTCACATGACTTCACGTCACCACGGCTAAGCTAAAGGTGGCTAATGTTGGGCTATATAGGAACTACAGCACGGTCACATGACTTCACGTCTCCACCGCTAAGCTAAAGGCGGCTAATGTTGGGCTATAAAGGAACTACAGCACGGTCACATGACTTCACGTCACCACCGCTAAGCTAAAGGCGGCTAATGTTGGGCTATAAAGGAACTACAGCACGGTCACATGACTTCACGTCACCACCGCTAAGCTAAAGGCGGCTAATGATGGGCTATAAAGGAACTACAGCACGGTCACATGACTTCCCGTCACCACCGCTAAGCTAAAGGTGGCTAATGTTGGTCTATGAAGGAACTACAGCACGGTCACATGACTTCACGTCACCACCGCTAAGCTAAAGGCGGCTAATGTTGGGCTATGAAGGAACTACAGCACGGTCACATGACTTCACGTCACCACCGCTAAGCTAAAGGAGGCTAATGTTGGGCTATAAAGGAACTACAGCACGGTCACATGACTTCACGTCACCACCGCTAAGCTAAAGGCGGCTAATGTTGGGCTATAAAGGAACTACAGCGCGGTCACATGACTTCACGTCACCACCGCTAAGCTAAAGGCGGCTAATGTTGGGCTATAAAGGAACTACAGCACGGTCACATGACTTCACGTCACCACCGCTAAGCTAAAGGTGGCTAATGTTGGGCTATAAAGGAACTACAGCGCGGTCACATGACTTCACGTCACCACCGCTAAGCTAAAGGCGGCTAATGTTGGGCTATAAAGGAACTACAGCACGGTCACATGACTTCCCGTCACCACCGCTAAGCTAAAGGTGGCTAATGTTGGTCTATGAAGGAACTACAGCACGGTCACATGACTTCACGTCACCACCGCTAAGCTAAAGGCGGCTAATGTTGGGCTATAAAGGAACTACAGCGCGGTCACATGACTTCACGTCACCACCGCTAAGCTAAAGGCGGCTAATGTTAGGCTATAAAGGAACTACAGCACGGTCACATGACTTCACGTCACCACCGCTAAGCTAAAGGCGGCTAATGTTGGGCTATAAAGGAACTACAGCACGGTCACATGACTTCACGTCACCACCGCTAAGCTAAAGGCGGCTAATGCTGGGCTATAAAGGAACTACAGCACGGTCACATGACTTCACGTCACCACCGCTAAGCTAAAGGTGGCTAATGTTGGGCTATAAAGGAACTACAGCACGGTCACATGACTTCACGTCACCACCGCTAAGCTAAAGGTGGCTAATGTTGGGCTATAAAGGAACTACAGCACGGTCACATGACTTCACGTCACCACCGCTAAGCTAAAGGAGGCTAATGTTGGACGTGTTGACGTTTAGTCGCTTCATTTAGACACTTGTTAGCAACCTCTGTTTCTAAATTCACCATTGGGGTATTCAGTGACCTACGTTATGTCTTGACCTGTTCTGTCTGTCTGTGTGTGTGTGTGTGTGTGTGTGTGTGTGTGTGTGTGTGTGTGTGTGTGTGTGTGTGTGTGTGTGTGTGTGTGTGTGTGTGTGTGTGTGTGTGTGTGTGTGTGTGTGTGTGTGTGTGTGTGTGTGTGTGTGTGTGTGTGTGTGTGTGTGTGTGTGTGTGTGTGTGTGTGTGTGTGTGTGTGTGTGTGTGTGTGTGTGTGTGTGTGTGTGTGTGTGTGTGTGTGTGTGTGTGTGTGTCAGTCTGCTGACCAACACGGTGGTCCAGACCTATAATGCCGGTAAGCCCGTGTGGAGCTGCTGCTGGTGTTTGGACAACAGTAACTACGTTTACGCCGGGCTGAGCAACGGCTCCGTGCTCGTCTACGACACCAGAGACACCAGCACACACGTGCAGGAGCTGCAGCCGCTACGCTCCAGGTACACACACACACACACTGTTGTGATGCTAGGGCCAGGGCTGTTTCTCTGAGAGACTCATGTAAGGTATTAGAGATGGACTTAATAAAATAAAAAAAAAGTAAATGAAGGATTTATGGAACATGTCCCAAAAATATGTGAAATGTGTGTATGAATTATTTGGGAAAGTCTTGGAATGTACCCCAATGTGTAAAATTGAGATGGAATGTACGTGAAATCGGAGACCTTTGAAGCCACTAAGACGGTACTGATTGTGTCCAGGTGTCCGGTGGCGTCTCTGTGCTACGTCCCGCGGGCGGCCTCCAGCTCGTTCCCGTGCGGCGGTTTGATCGCCGGCTCTCTGGAGGGCGGGTGCTTTTGGGAGCAGGTGAACGAGACGACCTACAGACCTCACCTGTTGCCCCTGGAGACGGCCGGCTGCACCGACATCCAGGTGGAGACGGAGAGCCGCCACTGCCTCGTCACCTACAGGCCGGGTGAGACCAAATGTTCCTTTTCTGGAAAACTCTCAATTCTGCAACTTTTACTGAATATTAATATTTACAGAACCGAAGACTTTTTTCGGGAACATTTCTAAATTCTGACTTTTTTCTGAAAACCTCAAAATTATGACTTTTTTCTGAAAACCTCAAAATTATGACTTTTTTTAAAAAAAAAATTGCACTTTAATCGCACTTATTTTTGCACAGCGGAACGTTTCTCACTGGATGAGTTTCAGGCGTACCGATTAAACTGGAGCACCAACTAACGTTCATGACTTCAGCATGGGACTTCAAACAACAACAAACCACGGTGAACAATAGTCAAACATGAACGGACAAGCTGATGGCCCGGGGCCATCTAGTGTTTAGCTCGGGCATTGACGCCTCACCTGCTGGTGGCCCGATCGGGCAATCTATTATGCCAGTATCATGCAGCTCGCGGATCCAGTGATGAGTGACCCGACAGTAAAACTAAACACATCTATAGCTAGTTACGGTAGTTTGAGAGGTCATTAAAATAGCTACGTGTGATATTCTAACCTGAAGTGTGTGTTTTGTCCGCTCAGCGCTGCAGGTGATCATGCAGAGCTGCGTGTCGAGTCTCGACTCGTCAGCAGCAGCTGATCTCTCTCTCCCGTCAGATCAGACTTCACTCGCGTTTATGTCCATATCGATCAGATGCAGCTAGTTCTAGCTAATGATAGACTACCTGCTTATTAAAAGACACCTACACAATAAGCGTCGCTAAGCAACTGGATGAGGCCACAAAGTATAGCGCAGCATTATGCATTAGTTTACATGCCCACCGGAACCCCGAGGCATTACCAACAGATCAACGCACAATCAACCCATCCAGGACATCTCTCTCTCCACGTGTTAGACATTAGAGTTGACTCTTCTTGTCTGTCACACACTCTTCTTGTCTGTCACATACTCTTCTTGTCTGTCACATAAGTGGCGCAACTGAAGCGGTATTGCTCTAAAGGGAAATCATTTTGACCGAAGATATTTAGATTTGCCGGCTAACAGGAACTCTGACGTGTGCTTCGCGGATGCGCTCGGCTCCTCTCGACTGCTGCTCGGGTCTGCTCGGTCAGCTTCCGCACGAGGAGGCATTCGTTCGACCAACTTACAATAGTTAACATTACAAACATCTTTAACAGGGGCCATAATAGTGTAAATAATGTTTGTTTTGGCAGTTATAACTGAATGTAATGTTTTCTACTTTTTTCCATCTGGGAAGGCATCTGCCTTCATCAGATGGAAAGTGTTTTGACCAACAACTTAAGTGTTTCTTAAAGCTATGCAGGAAGCGAGCAAACAAAAACAAGAACAAACAAACAAGTGAAATGAAGAATAAAATTGAAATTGTACAATATAATATTGTGGTGGTTCATCTTATAATTCAGTCTAGAGAATGCACCAGACAGCATCTAAGACCTGCACACATCTAAATGTCTAGGGGGACGGAGGCCCCCCAAAGCCTTCGTGCCATTTCGTCCGCATGCATTTTTCAGGGCAATCTCTATTGGGCTCAGGGCCATCTGTAACTTAGCTTAGATGGCCCTGTGCTTAAAAATGCGATTTTTAAAAATGCGATTTTTAAAAATGCGATTTTTAAAAATGCGATTAATTTCGATTAATTAATTACAAAGCCTCTAATTAATTAGATACATTTTTTTAATCGAGTCCCGGCTCTACTTTTTTTCTGAAAACCTGAAAATGCTGCCTTTTTTATTTTGCCTATATTTTGGGGTATAATAATAATTGCAGCAAAAATGTCTCATATCTTTGGGACGTATTTTCTCACTTGACTTGTGTTCGCAGGCCGCTCCAACCCCTCTCTGCGCTGCGTGCTCATGTCTCTGACGCGCACCCCCCAGCAGGACTCCTCCGCGCTGCCGCAGGTCTCCGTCGCTCCGCTGCAGAGCTTCAGCGCCGGCCCCTCCGGCAAACTGCTCACCAAGAACGCTGTGTTCAGGAGCCCCGGAGGAGCGGGGGGGCTGGTCTGCGCCGGGGACGAGGCCTCCAACTCCACCATGGTGTGTGTGTGTGTGTGTGTGTGTGTGTGTGTGTGTGTGTGTGTGTGTGTGTGTGTGTGTGTGTGTGTGTGTGTGTGTGTGTGTGTGTGTGTGTGTGTGTGTGTGTGTGTGTGTGTGTGTGTGTGTGTGTGTGTGTGTGTGTGTGTGTGTGTGTGTGTGTGTGTGTGTGTGTGTGTGTGTGTGTGTGTGTTCCTATATTTATTAATCTTTATATCTTTGCCCAAAGTTACCTTAAAACTTTTCTTTTAGTTTAAATTATTTTATTTAGTTATTTTTAGAGACCAAACTTGTATAATTTAAGTGTTTGCTGTTTTATTTTGATATATATATATATATACGTTTATTGGTTTAATTTAAAGAGCCTAAATCTCAAAATACATTTGTTATAATTTATTTGATTTAGGCGTATATTTTCTTTTTTGAAAGAGCCACAAATTGTTGACTTAACTTCCTCCTCCTCCTCCTCCTCCTCCTCCTCCTCCTCCTCCTCCTCCTCCTCCTCCTCCTCAGGTGTGGGATGCCAGCAGTGGGTCTTTGCTTCAGAAGCTTCCGGCAGATCTCCCGGTTTTGGACATTTCTCCGTTTTCTGTGAACGGCGAGCACTTCCTGGCGTCGCTCACCGAGAAGATGCTGAAGCTCTACAGGTGGGAGTGAAGAGGAGACACACACACACACACAGAGGACGCAATGTGTGTGTGTGGAGAAATCTGAAATAAACTTTTATCTGCAAAGACGAGCAGAACAATCCGAGGAGCGATCGACCTGAAGGAATTTTTTTTTTTAGCTTTTTGAGAAATAAAATATCACCACTGGTTTACCCTCAGCTGTACGTCTCCATGACTACGGATCATTTCCAAATCATCGCTCTGTTGTGAATAATCTAAAAACATTTGCCCTAAATCTATTTCTCCTGGATTTAACGACACATGTAGCTGCTTGTATAACTGAGGTTTGTGATTTCCGATGGTCCCTGAACCCACCAGTTAAGAAAATGATCTGTTTGAATGAAAAACATCAACGTGACGTCACTTAGAGATGAAGAAGATTATCTTTTTAGATTTAGTGCGTCAAAAGTTAATACATTGTTTTTAAATGGTGTAAAAACGGTCGCTTTAACCTGAAGAAAAGCAGGAAATCCGTATTTGATGGGCTGAAAACGCCTTTTCTGACATGTTTGCGTGTCTTACTTTAAATTGTGAGCGACTATTAAAAGATTTTTAGATTTTTTTAATTTCTTTCCTGTTGATCGACTAATAATTGCAGCTGGCGGTCAGACTTCAGGACGCCGAAGGACGATTTCCCCAAATACTCTCCACGTGTTTTTTTGCCACTTTCCTGCGTTTCCACGTTGTTAAACTCCTCTGAACGTCAGGTGCCAAAAGGACTCGAAGCGCGTGTACATTTCTCCTCGTTTTGTTACTAAAGGAAGTTGTATATATGTATATTTGATACAAACTGTTTGTGTACGACTTCAAAGTTAATAAAATGTATGTTATTTTTAACTAAATTCTTCAGAGTGGTTTGTTTGTTGTTGCTGTGAATACGTGAGCGGTTCGTTTTCAGCATTTTCATAATCGTTTTACTCTTGATTTACTTTGAGAATTAATTTATATTAAAGATTATTATTAGAAATAGTCAAATACACCCTCAAAGCTAAAAGAGGCAGGTTAATATCAGTATGTAGTGTCTCTACTTTAAAGAGTCCTCTCCTGCTGATGTTCAGGTGTATATCAGTATGTAGTGTCTCTACTTTAAAGAGTCCTCTCCTGCTGATGTTCAGGTGTATATCAGTATGTAGTGTCTCTACTTTAAAGAGTCCTCTCCTGCTGATGTTCAGGTGTATATCAGTATGTAGTGTCTCTACTTTAAAGAGTCCTCTCCTGCTGATGTTCAGGTGTATATCAGTGTGTAGTGTCTCTACTTTAAAGAGTCCTCTCCTGCTGATGTTCAGGTGTATATCAGTATGTAGTGTCTCTACTTTAAAGAGTCCTCTCCTGCTGATGTTCAGGTGTATATCAGTATGTAGTGTCTCTACTTTAAAGAGTTCTCTCCTGCTGATGTTCAGGTGTATATCAGTATGTAGTGTCTCTACTTTAAAGAGTCCTCTCCTGCTGATGTTCAGGTGTATATCAGTATGTAGTGTCTCTACTTTAAAGAGTCCTCTCCTGCTGATGTTCAGGTGTATATCAGTGTGTAGTGTCTCTACTTTAAAGAGTCCTCTCCTGCTGATGTTCAGGTGTATATCAGTATGTAGTGTCTCTACTTTAAAGAGTCCTCTCCTGCTGATGCTCAGGTGTATATCAGTGTGTAGTGTCTCTACTTTAAAAAGTCCTCTCCTGCTGATGTTCAGGTGTATATCAGTATGTAGTGTCTCTACTTTAAAGAGTCCTCTCCTGCTGATGTTCAGGTGTATATCAGTATGTAGTGTCTCTACTTTAAAGAGTCCTCTCCTGCTGATGTTCAGGTGTATATCGGTATGTAGTGTCTCTACTTTAAAGAGTCCTCTCCTGCTGATGTTCAGTATATCAGTATGTAGTGTCTCTACTTTAAAGAGTCCTCTCCTGCTGATGTTCAGGTGTATATCAGTATGTAGTGTCTCTACTTTAAAGAGTCCTCTCCTTCTGATGTTCAGGTGTATATCAGTATGTAGTGTCTCTACTTTAAAGAGTCCTCTCCTGCTGATGTTCAGGTGTATATCGGTATGTAGTGTCTCTACTTTAAAGAGTCCTCTCCTGCTGATGTTCAGGTGTATATCGGTATGTAGTGTCTCTACTTTAAAGAGTCCTCTCCTGCTGATGTTCAGGTGTATATCAGTATGTAGTGCCTCTACTTTAAAGAGTCCTCTCCTGCTGATGTTCAGGTGTATATCAGTATGTAGTGTCTCTACTTTAAAGAGTCCTCTCCTCTGATGTTCAGGTGTATATCAGTATGTAGTGTCTCTACTTTAAAGAGTCCTCTCCTGCTGATGCTCAGGTGTATATCAGTTTGTAGTGTCTCTACTTTAAAGAGTCCTCTCCTGCTGATGTTCAGGTGTATATCAGTATGTAGTGTCTCTACTTTAAAGAGTCCTCTCCTGCTGATGCTCAGGTGTATATCAGTATGTAGTGTCTCTACTTTAAAGAGTCCTCTCCTGCTGATGTTCAGGTGTATATCAGTATGTAGTGTCTCTACTTTAAAGAGTCCTCTCCTGCTGATGTTCAGGTGTATATCAGTATGTAGTGTCTCTACTTTAAAGAGTCCTCTCCTGCTGATGCTCAGGTGTATATCAGTGTGTAGTGTCTCTACTTTAAAGAGTCCTCTCCTGCTGATGTTCAGGTGTATATCAGTATGTAGTGTCTCTACTTTAAAGAGTCCTCTCCTGCTGATGTTCAGGTGTATATCAGTATGTAGTGTCTCTACTTTAAAGAGTCCTCTCCTGCTGATGTTCAGGTGTATATCAGTATGTAGTGTCTCTACTTTAAAGAGTCCTCTCCTGCTGATGTTCAGGTGTATATTGGTATGTAGTGTCTCTACTTTAAAGAGTCCTCTCCTGCTGATGTTCAGTATATCAGTATGTAGTGTCTCTACTTTAAAGAGTCCTCTCCTGCTGATGTTCAGGTGTATATCAGTATGTAGTGTCTCTACTTTAAAGAGTCCTCTCCTTCTGATGTTCAGGTGTATATCAGTATGTAGTGTCTCTACTTTAAAGAGTCCTCTCCTGCTGATGTTCAGGTGTATATCGGTATGTAGTGTCTCTACTTTAAAGAGTCCTCTCCTGCTGATGTTCAGGTGTATATCGGTATGTAGTGTCTCTACTTTAAAGAGTCCTCTCCTGCTGATGTTCAGGTGTATATCAGTATGTAGTGCCTCTACTTTAAAGAGTCCTCTCCTGCTGATGTTCAGGTGTATATCAGTATGTAGTGTCTCTACTTTAAAGAGTCCTCTCCTGCTGATGTTCAGGTGTATATCAGTATGTAGTGTCTCTACTTTAAAGAGTGCTCTCCTGCTGATGTTCAGGTGTATATCAGTATGTAGTGTCAGATCTTGTACTTGAGTAAAAGTAGAAGTACGCAGATCTTGTACTTATATATTTTTTTGCAATTTTACTCTCAGCGTCCATAATTCCCACAGCCTCTGAACGCAGCAGCAGACCGTTATAGAGTGGCGAAGTCACGCCCATCTACTTCCGGCCCGGAAGCGGAAAATTATACATTGGAGTCAATGGAGAGAGAAAAGTTATCTTTTGATCCCGTTTGAATTGTGCCACGAACTACACATATGATGTTTGTCAATCTTAAACAAAGTCACAGTTTTGTCGTAAAACTGTTGAAATATAAGACTATGAAAAATATGCAACTAGAAAGACTACAAATCCCAAATCACATTCTGGCTCGCGTAAGTGATGTCACAGGCGATAATGCTCCAAGACTGGTTGCGACTCGCAATTAAAGCAAAGAAGAAGAAGAAGAACTCATAACTGATTTATTCCCTCCAATAAATAAGAGATTGCTCCAATAAATGCACTTTTACAAGATGCCTGTGTGCTTTGTACCAGGTTGGAATCACAACAGTGATCATACCACTTGCTCGTTCTACCGTCTGAGGGAAGGACCAGGAGTCGAGGAGGGGGATTTGATGAAATGAGAAAGGACCAGGAGTCGCTGGACCAAACAGTAGTGATGGCAAAATGAAGCTTTGAATGAAGCACCGAACCACTTGGACAATTGTGTCGGAAATAGGTTCATTTCTCGAAGCTTCAGTTACAGCGACCTCTCCTGGCGAAGTGCAAGGCTGCAGTGGGTTTAACGCATCTTTGCCTTGAAACATATTCGATGCACACACACACTAAGACTGGATATCATGTTCTATTTGCAATTGTGTGTATTGGGTTATTGAGAAGAGACTAGAGAGTGCTGGACATTCTTTTGGGAGGAGAGAGCCTTTTATCAGTTATTAAAGTTGAAAAGCAAAGATTAAAATACATCCATTCAAGGCTTTGAACCAGCTGCGCAGGACATCGCCGCATTCGGGCCCCGGCTCTACCCACAGGGCTATCTATTCCTCAAACTATTGAACTGTTTTCATATTACTGATAACTGTCTTTTTGTTCACAGCTTCTCCGCATTTCGAAGTGTTTCCCGAGCCAGAACGACCTCTCTTTCTTCCTGGCTTGCTCTATAATGACACTACAATTCAAATGCAATGCCAACAACCAGGGGCGGACTCGGGGGAAAAAGTGGCCCGGGGATTTAATTGACAGACAGGCCCACTTAATGGCGGCATGTATCGGCCGGCCGGCGACGAAAGTATGTTACTTAACAAAAAACCCTGCATTTTATGTTATTTTGGACAATTATTCATATAGTAATCACATTACCTGAGCCCTTGAGTTGCCTAGAGCAAAATAGTTACGGCATATATTTAATGATTTTAATGTTAACAGATCATTGATGCAATAACATTTTATACAAAATGTATTCACTTCAGGTTTACGAAAATAACTGTAATCAGATTACTCGTTTTTCAAATGTAACGCGAGCTGAATACAGTTACTTGATTTTTGTATTCTGATTACGTAACACCGTTACATGTATTCCGTTACAACCCAACCCTGGCCACACCCAGGGCCGGCCCTCGGCATAGGCAGTATAGGCGAATGCTAAGGGCGCATCAACCCATAGGGGGCGCCGAAAATTGAAAAAAAAAAAGTTAAAAAATATATTTTTTTAATTTCATACCACAATTTCCCGATTTTGGATCAACAAAGTACATCTTATTATCTTATACTAACAGAACTACGCCTATATTGCGTACAGCACCCATAAACTATGGCACACACCCCCCCCCCCAAAATCAAGTGCCCCAGTCCCAGTAAAAACCAAAGGTTTATGTGAAATTGTTCTTTTTTTCAAATAATGGTTTTAGTGTGCAATTATAGGTTTTAATTTTGTATTCATTTGTATTCATTTAAAATAAATCAAACTCCCAAAAAACGTACACAGCTTCTGTGTGCTTTTATTAACATTGGAATTTACTGTGTAAGCGGCCGCGAGGGGGAGAGCTTTAGAGAGCTCTCTCCTGAAAGACTGATAGCCAGCTAAAATCTTGCCTAGGGCGGCAAATTGGTCAGGGCCGGCCCTGGCCACACCCCACTGGGCTGGGCCGGAACACTTACAAATGTGGGCCGGTAGGATTTAGGTAAGCAAAAAAAAAAAAGGAGTGGCCGGAACACTTACAAATGTGGGCCAGTAGGATTTAGGGGGGAAAAAAGATTTTTTTTAATTTTTTTTTATATATAAACATTTTTTATTTTTTTTTATTTTGGCCCTCCGGCCCACACACAGCACCGGCCCACCGGGGAAACTCCCGGTATTCCCAATGGCCAGTCCGCCCCTGCCAACAACAACTCAACAATAACTACGCAAACTACAACAACAACCCACACATTGCGCATTGTTTAGAGCGGTCATAAAGTGTTGAAGCGCTCAAATGTGAAACTGGTTCAACCTGTCACCTGTCAGAATCGAGACGAGGCAGTGCATTGAATCGCGTGAATGGACCGCCAACCAGTCAAGAGATTCATTCAGGAAATGAAGCAGTTGCTGCTTCTGACGTCACATGTCACGTGACTTGAAGCAAGCTTCGAAGCACTGCTTCTATGGAATAGAAAGTCCAGGGTTGAAGCTCCGTTCGAAGCTTCAGTGTCAAACTGCCATCACTAGGAAACATATCACGTGATATCATAGACTGTATATATAAAGGGTAATACACATGTTGTGCATGGCACACAGTCAAGTTAGCTACCTAGCTAGTTAGCATCACTTACTTAGCCTTGTCATTTGTATTAGCCTTAACATGAAGTAAACCCAAATGTTAAACAGTAAGAGTAGTCATGATGGTAAGTATTTAGTGAAACATTTGAAGAGTAGCCTCTCGCCCCCTCCACCAGGTGCTAAGGGGGCGGGAGGTATGCTAACGCCACATTAGCATCGGCGATCTTTTCTACTTCATGCTATCTGCTCAAATGGTTAACATTGAACATTAAAAGATCAGGCAGTTCAGGGAGAGTCGAAGGAAGGCAGGCAGGCAGGCAGCTTTGCATGACATGTATTTATTTATAGAAGGACCATGCATACAAAAACATTAATCTCAGCAAAGAGAAGAGATGCAATATGCCAGATTATAGCTAATAGCTAATTTCCATCTGTGGTCCATTCTTCTGGACGTGTTTCATTGTGATGATAGTGAGGGTGAGTCAATCTGTTTGTGGGAAAGACAGTAGTTGAGTGATTACTGAGAGAACATTATTAGAAGAGATAATTATTCAAAGTGTTGTTACTGACCTTTTTCTCTTTTATTTCCTTTCCCTCACCTGTAGCTGCTGAGACCCTGAGGAACATGCACACTGACCTGCTCTGGCAACCTGACTTCCACTGTACGTAATAGTATTTGGTTATGGTATATTATTTATATACATCAAAGGCACAATGCACCCCCCAGAGACACACATGTATTTTTAATATCCGATAATGAAGTTGATCTGTTTTCTTTATTCTTCTCTCCTCCCAGCTCCATCCATCACCGTGCTCTGTTCCTGCAGGTCCTGCTTGCTAATCAATGCTTTATGTTTTCACACAATTACAAATAAAGCCAATGTATTGTATGACATGAAGTTGTGCTTCATTCTGAGTCAATAATACATTCATTCTGCCTTCAACTGCACGATGACTGGACTGCACCGACATCCATGCAGCTGCCCCCCCAGTAAGATGAACCAAGCAACGTTCACATACTCAACATACAGCTGTGTCTTAAGTTTACATGAAGAATGTGTGAAATATTGGTAATAACAGGTTTAACTGATTATTAGTAATTAATTATATAATGTTCTCATTGTAGACGAGCAGACGAGAAAGAGAAAGGGAGCTTAGCTGTTTTCAAACTGGTTCATGTATCGCTTACGGGCCCGTACACTACAGGCGTCAAAAAAGGCTTCCAACGCTTCGCCCATTCATTTCAATGGGGTGATGTAGGATATTTTCAAAATTCGCCGAACTGCATTGTGGGTAGTATGGCAAGGCGTTGCAAGCCTCGCGAGCGTTGTAAGGGAATATTTGTATATATTCATGCAAACTATGAAAAAGCTTAAAAAGGGGAAATGATTTGGGTAGAAAACTGTGAAATGGTTTTGGGCCTATTAACATGTGGTTTTTTGAGGACAAAGGAAGAGGGGGAAGGTGAGGAGTTAACATACGGTCAACTCAGATCCCTGTGATAATGAAGCTGAGCCACTGTGATTGGGGAACTTAAGATGTGAGGTGTTGATGATATTTAGGCAGCCAATCACGGAGGTCTGGAAGGGAGGATCAGATAACTCCTCCTCTTGTGAGCGAGGTATTTAGAAGGGAAGCACGCTATGTGCTCCCTCTCTTTCCTCTGGCTGGCTCACGTGATATCAGGTAACTATGGGATCCCACAGATAAACTGTATTTAATTTGTACTGTATTGATTGTATTGCATTGTTATATTACCATTAAAGTGGATTATTGTTTAACGGTTACTTGGCAGCATTGGATTCCTTCCTGTAAGAATAACCAGCATGTTTAGGGACGCGCGGAGATTTGAGAAAGCGGACCAGTTGTCCACACAAATCTCCTAACAGCGTCTATCGGCGTCAAAAGTTCAACAATGTTCAACTTTTGAGGCTCTATGCTTGCTCGAAGCTGGCGTCAGCCAATCAAATCCCGTTTTTTAATTCCCGCCAGTACAAGCGCTAGCCAATCAAACCACGTGTATGCAGGTCTTGACTATTTTATATAATTTTCTCATTGTAGACGAGCAGACGAGAAAAGCAGAATATGCAGCTGCCATTTTCCACTTGGAAAAGAGAAAGGGAGCTTAGCTTAACTTAGTTTACTGAACCGTGATGAATGAAAGTGAGGTAGTGGTTTACTGAAGTTACAAAGACATTAATATATGAGTGACAGGTCAGTGTAAACACAAGCTTCTGTCAATCATGGATCATTCAAACTATTTAAAAATATGTAATAAAGTTCTAAAACAAGTATTCGGTATATTCCTCGATAGCTTTTGGAGAAGGTTGTTTTTAAGTTTACTGAAATCTATCGTTTCACTTTATAAAAAGGAACAGGTGAGTTTCTTATTCTGTCAGTAAATTATCCAGATGAAATGTTTATCATTATTTTAGTCGACCCTAAACAAATTGATTGTACCTTTTTAATAATGACCTTACATGGTCGGCAAAGTTAAATTCACTTCAGAAAATCTGTTCTGAGAAAAAGCTAATAAATGTTTAAAGATAGGAACTTGCCATCCCACTGAAGAACAGTCCGTAGAGATTTAAAGGCGTAGTTGTAGTTCAGTCCAACGTTTCATTTGGATTCATTTCGCCAACAGGCAACTAAAGAACATAAAGAATATTTATTTTTTTCAAAGTCAACTTTATTGTCAATCTTACTCAGTTTGTGTTTATAGACAGAGATCAAAAAGACGTTTAAATAAAATAATACAATTTACAGATATGTATAAAATATATATATCCGATATACACCATCATGTATAATGATGGTGTATGATGTAGAAGGGAGTGTGGTAGATAACAAGTAAATATAGAGTTACATACAGATCCATGTTCCAGCAAAAGATGGAATAACTAAGAAGCACGCAGTATAATAATAATTACATGCAACAATGAAATAACTGCTCAGCGTCTCCACCACAATCCCAATCTGCTGTGTCCTGTTTCCCCCCCCTCTGCATAACACCCATCACACATACGGAACACAACGCAGAGTCCCAGGGTGTTAAGAGTATGTTTATTGCTGTATGCTGGCTGTAGAAGTTCTCCAGGAGCAGGAGATTTCCATGCCATGCAGGGTCTTTGGGGATGGGGATCGCCTCCTTCGTGGTCCACACAACAAAGTAGCAGAGACTCCGGTCTGTGTGCAGCTGCCCTTGGACCTGGCGCCAGTATGGGTGATATATGACCCACCCTCCTAGTTATAATTTTAATAAATAAATAAAAACACTTTGTTTAGTTTCGGAAATTCTTTCTGTTCTGTGCTGTGTGTTGCTGCCGGCCCGTCTCTCCCCCATTCTCATTAGCCGCGTTCACACTGCGGTACTTTTCCCACAAAGGTTCATGCGAACTTAGTTCATGAGAACTCTTTAGTTCTCATGAACTAAGTACAGATCGCGTTCACACCAGAAAAAGTCCCTGGGGGAGGATTAGGCAAATGAAGCCGCTGACGTTTCTTCTTCTTCTTCTTCTTCTTTGAAGCACTTTGAATTACCCTGCGTCGAAAAGTGCTATATAAATAAACTTGCCTTGCCTTCTTCTTCTTCTTCTTCTTCTTCTTCTTCTTCTTCTTCTTCTTCTTCTTCTTCTTCTTCTTCTTCTTCTTCTTCTTCTTCTTCTTCGGGTTTACTGGTAGGCCGCAAACCACTTCACGGCGTATACTGCCGCCCGGAGTCCCCGGCCGGAAGTCCCCGGAGTTGGGGAAGGCTTCAGTAGAAGCTGCTGGGAGTCCCAGCAGCTTCTACTGAAGCCTTCCGAGTAAATCGCCAGAACGCCGACACCTCCTCATCTCCACCGCTCCCATGTTTTATTTTGTGTTGCCATAAGTTAGTCTCTCTGCGTTTCTGCGCTGGGCTAATGCTAATGCTAATAATGCTAATGCGAGGATAATAAAATGGCGGCTTCACAAAACTTTTTGGGAGTTTTACGGGGCGTGGTTTGCAATCCGCCCAGGCAATCAGAAATATAGCTCTTTTCTCACAAAAGAGCCGCTCGAAAGTCCCTGCTCTCTAGCAGGGACTTTCGAGGGGGTAAAAAGGTTTGCATGAACTAATTTTAGTACCGGCTCTTTTTGGTGTGAACGCGATCATGAACTAAGTTCGCATGAACCTTTGTGGGAAAAGTACCGCAGTGTGAATGCGGCTAAGTATTTTACAAAGAGTGAAACAGCGCCCCTCTAGATGTTATGGTGAAACAGTAGATTGCACTCTGTTGCGAGAGGAGGGTAGCAGAAATTGGCTTCCCTTGGTGAAAAAAAATTGAGAGATTGACCAATCAGACAAGGCTCACGTCATGCCCCTGCCAACCTGTGATTGGTCAGGGCCATGGCAAGGGAAGCCAGAGGCGGCTGGCTTCCCTTGCCTCACAATCCAATCAAATCGCATCAACTTAGTGTGGCAGTGACGCGTCCTAAAACCCGGAAGTAAGCTGCGCTCGGATTCCCTCGACAGAAAGCAACGGGATTTCTCCATAGGGTTTTGGAAAATAGCTTGAAATAAGGTCAGTGGAAAAAGTTTTGTTCAGTCGGATAATATCCACATCTCTACCCTACTTTTATAATTTTCGAATCATAAATCTAATCGATAGAAGATAGATAGCGTCACTGCATCACTCTCATCGCCGTTAGCAAGTAGCAAGCAACTGAAGCAAGTGCAATTATGGAGGGTGGAGATTTGGAGGATTTACTCTAAAATAATTCTACTAAACTTCCGCTACAGCAGCAACTAAAATACAATCTGATGACTGGCCGATGCCCAAACTGGAGCTGTGTACAGCGAGGAACAAAGGAGCGACTCGGACGTAAAACGTTAAAGGTCTCCTGATTTAGTTGTGAATGAATGCTTATTAGAGTTTCGGCTGGAGCGTGTGCGGACCTGTCGGTTAGATAGCAGGCGTGTGTGAGTCCTGCATGTGTGTGAAATGATACCGGGTGCTGTAATCACTCATCTGGTTACGTTATCACATTGAGCACCACACCCTGACCCAAAAGAAAGGACGTATTATTGGCTTCCCCTAATTTTTTCCCCACGCCACGCTACTGATCCTCACGGAGACAGAGGATGGTAACTGGACTGCCTCCGCGATGGTCATGTCCCTCTGGCTGTGGACACTTCCCCTCCAGCAGGGCAGATGGCTGCACAAGTCCATCGGGTGATGCTCCCAAAACACCGACTCACTCACAAAGAGACCAGACTCGAACACTGTCTCCTGATAGGCCTGCACAGAAGCCTTCACCCCTTCGGCCTCGTTTACAACCCCCCAGTTGACAGCCATGACTCCGTCCAAGTTGTACCCCCCGAGCACCCTCTTCATGAGGGACGTGCATGGAGTGGATGAAAGTCCCGACCGCAGCACAGCACCAAACTTGCTGGCTGTCAACCTGCCCCGCCTGTGTAACTGCCACTGAGGATTTGTCCGCTGTCCTCCGGTGGCTGTCTGGATGGCAGCTTGCTGGTCTCTGCTCAGTCGCATTGAGGCAAGCATTGCCTCAAGCCCCCGACCCCCATGCCCCTTCACCAGCTCCGGCACGGTGACAATGGCCTGATGTTGAGGCCGCGGCTCTGGCTCAGGTGATGCCATGCCACACTGTGCGCCCCTCAGTGCAGACCTGCACCAGTCTACATC